>NC_081442.1:9479226-9622993 GCF_007210705.1 Tigriopus californicus
ATTCATGATGGATGGTTTTCGTTTTCATGTAGCAATCCGGATCCGACCACAGACGAAGAGGCCCGACAACTCCAAGCGGACAATCTTCTGAATGCCACCCGATCCGAAAATATCTCTCGAAGTGTGTCTCGTTTGGGCTCGAGGATTGCTTCCAAGCGGAACTCGCTCCAATCCTCGCGGCAACATTCTCGGACCGGATCCAGGTGCGATCTCACAGCTACAGAAAACGAGTCCGTCCCTTTCCTTAACACTTCAGATGGCCTCAGTGACTCCACTGAGGTCGTCAACAGCAGCGCTCAGGAGGACACGACATCCTCCGAGGTCGTAGGTCCTTTATTCCCGGGAGGCAAGGTGTTCTATAAGGACATCACCAAGCAGGAAGGAGGGGTGTCTCGGAGGCGGTACAACCATGATGTGATCACATGGTATCATCCGACCGATGCTCACTGCGACGAGGGCAACCAAAGCTTCTACGAGACTCTCGTGAGCCTGTATCATCTCAGCCAAACGGGCCTGGGCCCTCAAGGCCATAAGATGCCCTACGAGCTCTCAGCCGAGATGAACAAGTACCGCTCAAATTGGGCGCTTCATCTCAAAGCGGAGAAACAGTCGCCTTCCCCTGTTGTAGCCTCCGAGGCTTGAGCCTCATTCCCTCTCGTTTTCTATTATATACTCTGTGTATCTAGAGCTTTTCAGTCCCTCCCCCCCCCCAACCAGCCAGTACAAAAGTCCACGACTACCTCAATCACTCAACAACCAGTTCTACCTCATAAATACTGTACAGAAAATACCGTATTATAACTTACGTCTACTGTCAGGTAGGTAATCTAGTTGCGCGCTCTCGTCGGCAAACCCGTGATTTCGAAATCCAGCTAATTTGAGGTGACTGATCTGAATTGCAGACGGGGTTCGATAACAACCAGCCGACAAACGAGTGAATCCGAAGGTGGAGAGACTTTGGAAAACATCCGGAGAGTCACCGAGCGTCAGAACTCGGTTCTCGGTTATTACTATCGTAACGATAAAGGCGACCTGGTCATGGTGAACATTTACGACATCTCAAACACGGATCCAGCTGATATCCTGGGTAATGACATCTTGAATGCGGACTCCATCATCTTGGACCCCGAAGAGGTTCACGACCGATTGCGATCCGTGCCTCTGGATCGCTTCATTTCGAATCAATCCACCTCACAGACATCTTCGTCGAGTCATGCGGATGATTCGACTTAGTTTCAGGAGGAATCCTCGTCTTCCCTAAGTCTGACCAGTGACTCGGATCGCTGATGGATCTAGAATAGTGATGGGGATGAATCCAAGTCTTCCCATGGCTCCCTCGCATTTGTGAACGGCACTTCTAATTTTTCAATTGTCTAAAACAAAAACAAAAATCGCAACCTCAACGTATAGTAATCTTGTCATTGGAGTGAATAAACACGTCATTGTGAGTCCGTTTGTCGTTTGTCTTCTTTGACATGTTGAAGCCTGTCACCCAAAGCGTTTTCATCATTGTTTAGAGGAATGAAAAATCACATCTGATTTGAATTTAGAAATAAAACATTTAATGACCATTCAAGTGCAATGTTTGTAATTTCTATTTGAATGCCAATAATGTATGGGCTACGTTGTCAACGAAGCAAATAAGGACATAAAAAAGTTCTGATACCTAAAAATTGAACACAAATGGTCGGTTTCACATCATCTTCGGCACTTCAACACCGAATCCTAATGCGCCAAGAGTATTTTTTTGATAGAGTATTGACAAGAAGAACATTGCACATCAATCCATTTACTAAACCGGACGAGGATCGTGCAGCCCACTAATTCCACTATCAATGAGTGGCTCGTGCTGAGAAGTGGGTGGACCCCATTCCGAAAGGCCCGCACTCGATGACAATCGATGAGTCAGTCGATGGGCAATGGAAAAGCCACCACAGCCTTCCAATTGAGTGAGGACATTGATGACTTGTCTAAAAAAACAAACAAAAACAATCCAATAGGGCATTTTATCACCATTAGCAGGTCCAGGTCATACCTATGAAGGGGCGGGACCGAGTCTACCGTGTAGAGCACGCCCCGAGTAGAGACTACGTTGTAGCTTTCCTTGCAATCGCATTTGACATGAACCCAACGGTTTTCGTGACGATTCTCGATCACGACCACAAGTCCAGCCCAGCCTTTGGTGAGGTAGTAGGCGGTCATACCTTGACGACCTTCGTGTCTTTGTCCTGAGCATAATGAAAACTGTGAGTGGGGCTTCGATTTTGTGGTGAGTGAGAATGGGCAAAATCTTACCTTCGGCGAGGGTGAGGTTGATGATGGAGTCTGCGAGTAGATGAAACGAGGAGTTCAGTTGTTCGATCAGTAGCTTCTTGGAGCTGTGAAGGGCTAGTATGTACTTGGGAAAGTCGGATGAGTCGTTGTAACCTGAAGCAAAGTGTTATCTTTATACATTTTTGGTTTGGATTTTCACTGGCTTTACTAACAACTAAATGGAATGTAGTCCTCGGTGATACTAAAATGAAAGCCAATGATTCGTTCAATTGTTACCACTAAAACTTTATACAATATTTGGTCTACCAACGAATTTGAAACGAATTTGAGTTGGCAGACCGGGCAAGCCCTTGAATGTAGGGTTGATGGGGAATTTTGGTCAATAACTTGTTCCAAATCTGACTTGAAAGATACTACTGGGGATCAACAGCATGTACGTACATACTCTCTACCCAAATATCAAGAGAGAATTAAATTAAACAATAAAGGAGCCCGAGAAAGGAGAGAGTATAAATGCAATATCTCTTCATGCTTCATCGTACATTCTTCTACTGAACTGAAATTTACTTCCAATGACTTTGGGACTCAAACGCTCGGGATTGGACAGATACTGGGTGAACTCGTTCATTGCTCAGGGAAAAATATAAAAATAAATTATCATTTCTAACTCAACATAGTTTTGCGTCCTTCTTGCAATCAAGGAACCAAGACGGACAGAATTGGCGAAGAGACCAAAAATGTGCACCAATTATCATTGAAACCGTTTTTACGACGTCTTCTGTAATCATCAATTGGTAAAAGTGCGACCGACTAAGCATTGCTTGGGATATCGATCCATTTCCACCCTTATTCCCAAATATTAATGAAAAATGTCATAGTTAATGGAACCAAGTTGTGGAACAAGGCGACAAACATTTTCTGTATCAGAGACATATCTCAGGATCCTTACAAAAATAGTCAAAATCTTTCTGGAAAACACCACTCCAAAGATCTAATGATAGTGAATTGTGCCAAATGGTGAATAAAACTCCAAGAGAAAGGACGTTTTATTAAAATGTCTTCACCCTTACCCGTGTGCCAGTGGTTGAAAGCCAAGTTGACAACGAGGTAGCATCCTGGTTCGAGCATCACATGAGTGCCCACGAATCCGCGGACTTGTCGCTTGCTTGATTTGACCAATTTGCCCAGTTGAGGGGGCCCAGTGGTGCTAGATCGGAAAATCACCACACACAGATCCAACTGAGAACGGCTATTCCGAGACGATGTTCTACAAAACGTCGATCAAAAAAATAATTATTAAAAACAGAATTATTATTTTTTCCAGTTTTTCTGCCTCTGGGGCTGTGGCCTACCTTTGACCTTCTTGAAAAAGCGAGAACTCGACTTCTGTGGGCTCGAGGACGGTGAGGAGGAAACAACTTTGATGTTTCTTGGACGAGAAAGGCGGCAGACAACCGTTGACACGGATTTCGTTCCAGTCTTTTCGAACTTTGCAAATGTCGATACAATCAAAATATCGTAACACATCCTCATAGGCCATCCAGAACACGCCGTCGTCCTCCCCATGAACTGAAAGAGGGCATTTACCATAAGGTCAGAACAAGAGTTCATTTAAGAGAGCTCCTATTTAGCTTACCCATGAGTTGCTCCTTCAGTTCAGCAGTCCAGAGATCGGATTTATCCGACCAGTCTCCATTCCAAGAGAAGTGTCCCCAAGGGTTTCTCATGCGGACGAGTTTCATGCCGGCCAGGTCTCGGACATCTAACACGGAGTAGGCGTGACGAGGGCGGAGCCCAACTTGCTTGTAATCTTCGTCATTGACTCGCATATTGCCTCCTCCACATGAGGCTCCCATCAGGAATCCTGCGTTCCGTGAGGACAAAAGTTGAGCCCAAATGAGATCCGTGTCTAGTTCCTCCTCCGGAGTTTGCAGCGAGCTCGCCTAGAAGAGCAAAATTCCATGTTTAACGGCTTAGACCAGGGACTCTAAAGAGAGGAAACGACACGACTTTCCCCTGACCGCCAACTTAGGCCATTGCGTTGAATCAAGACATAAACTCCAGTATGAATAAAACAAGATTATCCGTACTGCATAGTACATTAAGGTGTTTTTAATTAATAATGATCTCCTTGACATACAACTCCGTCCATTTGTCAAATATTTCTGAATAATTTTGAAAGTCAGAAGAATATATGAAATACTCATGAACATCAAACTAATCAAAAACAATCAAAATTGCCTTTCAAATCAGTGAAATATTGCGTAAAACTGGCTCAAAAACACGCATAGATAGAAAATCAACAAGAATCATTTTACTAATTGATGAGGAACTTACACTGACAAAATAAAAATAAATGTATGAAATAGGTTATAAAAATACTTGTACATAAATGTTAACATATTAGAATATTTGTGATGGACAATTGATAATTTTGTCTTAATCCACACTATTGAAACAAAAACATCAGGCATTGGTGAAAAGTGAATGAATTAACTTTTAGTAGAGTTTAATCTTCTACTTATTAGGAAGTTTGCATGAAAGGTAGGCATTATTTAAGGGGCACAGAGTAATACCAAAGTACAGCACTAGATTTCAATTTGAACTTTGAACTCCAATAAATTGTGTTTTTGCAAAAGCATCCAAAATAGTGTCATATCTCTTAAGATATATTATTCCATGATTATAAAGCATCAAAATGAGTTTAAAGAACAATATGTAGCTCAGAGCTACGATATGTCTACATTTGGATTGAGGGCCATTCCTAGAGTGAGAACCACATTTCATAATAAGTCCACCAAATTGCTTGAAAATTGGTCAAGATGTTTCTGACACCATTTTCTTCAGATGATATTATTAGCAAAAAAGTATTGACTGATTGTGTTTAGAGCAAAATCTTGCTTTATCATGAAAACCCAACTAGCACTTTTCAGTTGTTGTACTTTAAGACATTGTTAAAAGTCATTTTAAGTATATTTACATGGTTGGTTTGATGCACATACAATCAATAGTTACGAAAATTATATTAGTCACATATTTTGTCCAATACTTAAGCCAATAATTGACATTGAAAAATTTCAGCAGCAAAAGTTTAGGCCTTACTTGGCGGGAAAGGTTTGGTGATCACAAAAAGTGGCGTTTCCTTGCTTTAGTGTCCTTGCTTAGACATACCTTTGTTCCTTTTCTGGACAAAAGAAGAAAACTTTAGTGCTGTCTTCTTTCAGTGACCATGGCTAAGGATGTGTAAAAGGTGCAGATAGTTTTTTGCGCAATTGGCAGTTTTTCATTTTTTTATTCATATTTGAAGTGTTTCATTTCATTTGCATCATCAGCAATTTTTGACCAAAAATGAATTGAAATTGTCTTTATGACACTTTTCCAAGTCGAACAACTAGTCTAAAAATCAAGTCAAGTGGCACACCACTCTCAGACTGTTTTCCAAAACAAACCTCCACTAACCAAAAAACACCACTTTGAGCCACCTTCCACACCTACTGATCCCTATTTTCAGTCATCAACATTCCCCTTCTTTTAAAAGATGCCATAAGTCACCTGGTCTACGGAGCTCATCAAGCAGTCAGGTAAGCCTCGTGTGTGGCCTTAAAACAAGCAAAACAAGACTCCATATTGAGCTGTCAAACTGGCCTTCACAATAATTTTGCAAGATATTTATCTATGTCCCACAGAACCTCATTTTTGACAATTTGTCTGGGGTCTTACATTTGGGCATCTGCCTTCACAACTTCTGGGGTAAATTAACAAAACAGCCACACAATTTTACTCAAGCTGCAGAACATAGCATTCTGGCGATGCAATAGCCCTCATACCCATCTCTTAAGTGGGATCTTAGTATTAATGTGGGACACTTTTCTGTGGTTCCAGGAAAGAGTTGTTGTTTTTTTCCCTTCAAATTGTGAACATGAATTGGCCAATGTATCACTCCCTCAAAAATCGTTGGAAATGGTGTTGACAGGGTTCTATGAGGCATAGATGAACATCCTACAAAGTAGTAAGCCAGAGTTTGACGAGTCAATTGGAAGCTTAGCTCCTTTGTTTGGCCAATGTCCCAGCACAAGATTCTTTGCCCCCCTTGTGATTTCAACAAGCATTTGCATTTTGAATGTTGCTGTTTTTTTTGCATTATTGACAATCTCTAGAGCACATTTATTTGCATAATTGGCCAAATCTATATGTACTTTTTGCACAATCTTAATCATGACCATAAACAAGAATCATTCGACTGTTGACTGAGGAGTTTTTTTCTGATAGTTGAGAGGTTGAAGAATGATTCAAAGCGAATGAATTTTCATTCTACCGATATCATCGAAACTGGGTTTTCATGTTTTGCTCAGTCTTTTTGGTTGTACTAAATTAGTAATATAAATTAAAAATATCTGTTGAAAATGCTCTAAATGCACCCAAAATGAAACCATTACAAACATTTGGCCTTTTTGAGTAGGCTCGCCGGCATCTTTGGAGATACTTAAGCTAAGGATTTATTTGAAAGCAAGCACAATTATCTTAAGACAAAATAAAATGCTACTCTGGCGGGGTCAAGTACTGTTTTTTTTTTGAGTCAAATGTTGAATGGTGTCTAAGTGTTTAGGTTCTCCCAGTCCGGGCTATTGTTACAGTATCATCAATAGGGCTTGTGAAGTGAACGCGTTCATAAACAACTGACGTTATTCCATGGAGTAAAATCAAAGAAAACATGCCCAGCCAAACCGCACTGTGCATGCATTGGATTTTGACATTTATTCCATTTCGCATGCTTGTCTAAGCAACTAGCATTGTGGTCTTAAGCCAATTTGATAGTGCGTTCACCAAATTACACCAAATATATTCATTTTGTTGGGTTTTGTAGCACAGCTCACTCAAAATCACTTTATCGATTATTGAAAATTCAAGGGGCGGATAGTGCGAGTTGACAGTGATTTTTTTTTTGTCTTGGTTCTCCCCCTCCCCGAAATGCCCAAAATCAGAGTGCCGGACCAAATTTTTCCTTGAACTTCCTTCATTTGACATGCCCTATTGTTACATCGCCCTTACTAGACTGACGAAAGCACCACTAATTTGTCAATCAAATAACACCGAATTTTGAACTTGGCTAGCCCAGGAACAAACCAAGGGTATCGAATCAGACAGCGGATGTTCTACCAATACTCTACGGCGGCTGGCTTCATGGCTTCCATTACATTAAATCAAAAAACACCATCATAGCACACGTTCTGCCTCACCTGCAGGGGCAAACTCTCGCAAGGCGCTCCAGTAAGTGTGGCTAGGCCTTCAATGGCCCGTCCAGAGACCAAGGCCTCATAGCAACCGTGAATTTTGGCCACTGCCTTCTCAATCAAAGGCACCCAGAGCTGATTACGTTTGGCCTGAGAGTAAACCAGCCGACCGCGTTTATCGCACGGCAGCAAATCGTCCACCAACACCGTTTTCCATCGGCCATCTTTACATAATCGGATGTGGTAGGCCCCGGCCTTGCAAAAGTCTTTGGACACCATGACTTTTCGGACCAAATCCTCGCGTTCGGCCAAAACAGCGAGGGCGCTCAGAAGCCAGCAATTTCCCAAAATGCCTGAAACCGAATGGTCAGTGGTAAACTGAGGTACTTTTACCGAGGCCCTGGTGTGATCGAACTCACCCTGGGAAATGTCCGAAGGAAAAGGCGTCCGAAACAGGGTCCATTGGACACGATTATCACTAGCAATCTGTTGAGGACGCAGCCATCGGGAAACTTGATGATTGGAGGGATCTTTGGTGTCGTGAAAGAGACTTTTGGGTGCTGGAGGAAACGAATCGTCCACAAATGAGTCATTCGTCTAAAACAGAAAAGAATCGGGTCCTTGATCTACCAGGTTTCCAGTCTCCAATCATCCCCAAACCAACTAAGTCAACTCACCGTCTGACAGACATCCAAGATGATATTCAATTGCTCCTTAGCCTCCGACTCTTCGATTTGACGGAGTTCGTCCATGAGCTCGCTCTCTTGTCGGATTGAGGCCATGGACACGATGCTGTCCGATCGATCCGCAGTTTCATACTGTTGAGTATCATAATCGGTGATGGGCGGTTTCTGGGAGATCGGCCCCGGATTATTGTTATCATGCTGGTGGTGGCTCTTGGTCGTCGATGTCTTCGGGGTCTGACGCATCGAAGGCGAGGTTTCGGACGAGGTCTGGAGAACCGTGCCACAGAGATCACATATGGTTTGATGCTTCTTATTCTCGAAGGTGCAGGCCGGACATCGTTGGACGTCTTGGGCGCGCCGAGCGGCTTTGAGCGCGGCGGGCGAGCTCGGATTGAGGCTATCACAGGCTTTACACTGATCGGATTGACCGAGATTCCGCAAGGTGCACCGCTCGCACGTCCAACCTGGGCCCTGGGCGGGCTGAGGGGCCTGGACGCGGCAGGCCAGACATTGCACGGCCGGGCCGGGATTCTCCAGGGTGCAAAAGTCGCAAATCCAGGACGGTTTCACGGCCGACGAATCCGCCGTGGAGGCTAAACGGAGATCGTCGGGCACGAACTGAAAATCATCCCGCAGATTCGAGGACAGGGTCGAGGACAGGGTCGAGGACAGGGTCGAGGACAGGGTCGAGGACAGGGTCGAGGACAGGGTCGAGGACAGGGCCGAGGGTGTAGGCGTGGTGACTCGGGCTCGCCGTGAGGAGTGGCAATTCTGGCAGGCTTGAACCGGATCCGGGTTGTAAGCAAAGGCGCAAAAGGGACAGGCCCACATTTGGTTGACGGCCAGGATGCCCGTGTCCTTGTCTACACTTAAAATCGGTCGGCTCTGGCCGAGCGCATGCTTGGGCAAGGGCGAGTGAATGCCCTCGGTGGCCGGGGGACCGGCGGGCCCTGACGAGGACGCGGGGCCTGAACGCCCGCCCGAGGAGGACTGACGAGCGCACTCAGGTGGAACCACCAGGGCGCGCCCTTGGGAGGCCGGCCCGTTCTCCGAGTGTCGGGCAGCTTTAGCGTCGGCTGGGGCGCCGCCTCCGTTGTCCTGCAGGGGCGTGATTTGGGTGCGGGCAGCCACAAAACGAGCTAGAAGTTGGGCGGTATTAGGACTGGTCACTTCCGAGCGGCAACGACGAGGGGGCGGGCCTCGAGCGGCCCCGCCCCCGTCGTGGTGGGCGGATCGACTGTGGGAGTGCGAGCGTAAGGCCACTAAGGGCGTGGTGGGTTGGGTGGAACTGGATTGAGGGGCGTGATTCTCTTTGAAAGAACCGGTCAGCGACAAAGAGCGCGATAATTTGGCCTTCACCTTGTTGAGAACCGTGGTGTTACTGCCGCGTTTGGGCGACCGGGCTTTGGGTGGAGGGGTGGCGAGGGGCGTGACCGAATCGGGCAATTCGATGGGCGTGAGTGAGGCCGAACGCGGTGGCTGGGGCGTGGCTCGGTTCAAAGCCGCAGACATGGTGTCACCACCCCCTGACCACCCTCATTTAGGTCTGGTCAGGTGGTAGGGGTGGGGATTGGATTCATAGGGCGTGGGGGCGTGGAGGTATGGGGGCGGGCAGGCAGGCAGGCACCAGAGGTCAACGCCGTTCAAGGCTCTCAAAGTTCCCACAGATCCTCCTCCGTTTTTCGGGAATAGCTGATCGCGCCCTCTAGTGGAGAAGCAGTCAACCTAATCAAAAAAAAACCAGCATCCCATATTTGTCATCATGGGGGTCAGATGGCTTTCCAAATAGAACATCGATCTGTCTTAATCGATTGACAATATTTGACCCACCCACGAATCACGGTGGGCGGTTCTTGAATATAAGGTTGATCTGGAAAGCTTAGCCAAAACCTGTGCCAGTCTAACCTTAAGCAAAAAATGCCTCCTACACTGGATGGATGAGATTGTTCGAGTTGTAGCGTTAATCGGTTTGGAAGTGAGTGAATGTAATGCATTTCGCTTCAAGTAGGACTGGCCCGGGCACAGAGGTCCTTGGCCCATGGCTTATTTCTAGCTTCAGCTCAATCAATGGACTGGATCAAATGTTATACTCCCCTGAAAATACAGTACATAAATAGATAGATAGATACAGGGCCAATGATTCAGCTCTCTTCGGGAATTCAACTACCACAAGAGGACTAGCAAATCCATTCTGTCCAACAGTATGTAGTGCGCTTTGAGGGGGATGGATAACTTTGAACCGGTTGTTTGATTGAGGTGAAAATAGAAAAATGTAGTTGTCCCAACCTGGGACCAGTCTCGTTTGAGGAAGAATGCAATACGTTTACTTGATTCCAAAATGTCAATTCTCCACCCAAACATTCATTTTCATCCATGTTGTATTTGTTCATGAATGTTCTAACTAACCAAGATTCTCAAAGACTTGAAGGTGCTCTCAAAGCGATTGAACGAAAAAAAATTGTATGATGACCTAAATCCCTTTTTAGTTATGATCAATTGGTCTTTTTTTTTTAACCTAACCTTGGTCAATTCAAATAGTTAAGGATCTTAATTGACTCGTTTATTGTAAAAGCTGGATTGAGCAGTTAGTTTGCGAACATCACAGCAATCATTTAGGAAAATTGTATTCAATGTGATAATGCAGGAATTCATGAAAACCAAGTTGGTGCTATTGTAATACAGATGATCAATTCATTATTTGAACAGCCCGGCGCAAAGGATTGTCTATCCTGTTTGGCAATGAAACATTTAATGTTTGGCCTGCATGGTCTTTGAGCAAATGGCAGCGCTGGACCGGTTATCTCCAATGAAATGGGGGTTGTGTTGGGGTTAAGCAGTGCGATTTTCAGTCGCCAGGGGTATTTTTCGATAAAGGTCAGGAGGACGGTCAGGACTATCTCTAGTCAGGACTAAGCAGACAAAGAGATTATGAAATTTGATTAATATAAGGCGTGCTTGGACTTCTATGACAAATGCGAGGATTGCTATAGATATTTTTGGTTCGGAGTCGGGACTTTGATTGCATTTGAGCGGATTTGTACGAATTTATTCAGGGTCAGAAGAGCACAAAAGAAGCAGTCAGGGCTGCCAATGCTGATTTTGACATGGTCTATGATTTTGAATTTAATCGAAGCTTTTGACAAAATAGATCCAAGAAAAATGAGAAGAACATCATGAATTAGAAAGGATTGTTCAGCTCATTTGGTTAAAAATATTTCTGGCAGCCCTAACTTCTCTTATTTTTGTGGCAGGTGCGAAAGCACCAAGTATGATCGAATTAGTTACACATTACCCCACCTATTCTCCTTTTGAGCAATTAAATGTCAAAAAATATATATTAGAATGCAATCAAAAACAAATGTTGCAATATTTTTATTAAGGTAAATTTATTATTTCTGATATGAATAAGCGATTTCAAAACAGAAGTCTGGCTCAATTTTAAAAGTATTTTCCAACCCTGATTCTCTTCGGTTGCAAATATGAGAAGGCCTTCTCCACCCTTTCTTTAAGCGTGATCATTTTCAGATTTTCAAAATCAGCCTATTTCCAAGTCCATGCCTCAAACCCACATAAATCGCAGTTAAAATTAACCCATTTCCTACAAAATATCCCAATACTTCTTCAAGTACCTTTTTTCTTACCCTCTTACTTCCCTTACTACCCATTTCTAACTTGACTAAGCCATTGACACTGTTCAACTAGGTTCTTATCCGTCACCTTGCCATTTTGTGTCAGTCTTCTCTGTTTGCTCTGAGAACTTTTGTGGGTTTTGTGGTGGCAAGTGGGAACTTTCCTTAGATAACTCGCAAAATTTACTACCTCTCGGCCTGCTTCGTTCCTCTTGGGTGTTTGGCTGTGCTCAGTGTATCTGGGTGATCTCACGTGTCCAGAGTGTTTTCCAACTATGGAGAACGACCAAATGCTCCACTATGGCTGGCTCATCAAATCTCCGCCCTTGGAACAAACGGGCCATCGACAACCCAGCTTCCTGAAAGCCGTGAGTCAATTTTGGATGCCTGATCACTACTACTGGGGTATTCTTTGACAATCTAGAACTTGTACCTACTGAGCTGTGTTATCTGGCTTGGATGGATCATTCATAGATCATG
Organism: Tigriopus californicus; assembly: GCF_007210705.1. Classification (NCBI taxonomy): domain Eukaryota; kingdom Metazoa; phylum Arthropoda; class Copepoda; order Harpacticoida; family Harpacticidae; genus Tigriopus; species Tigriopus californicus. The sequence goes on from NC_081442.1 coordinate 9,491,527, forward strand.
AGCTTGGGTTACCTCTTGGCTGACATACATCACAGATGAGATAAGGTGGAGTGGTCAACCATTAGCCGTGCTGGTCCGATTTGGACCGCCGGGAATGAAATTTGGAACCATCGGTCAATCGGTAGCTTGCTCCATAGATAGTTCCGATAGCAAAGCTTACCTTTGGGCGTTCATTTAGATTTGACGGTTTTAAGACGGGTTCGAATACAAGTCCTACCAACTCCTTTAGAAAAATTTGGCTTCAAGTCTAAAGTTGGGCTTAATACCCTTAAATTGACTGAATAAACTAGGGACTACCATTTTTCAATTCTGTTTAGCGTCCGGAAAGAATTGGTATTGGAAACACGTTTTTGTCCTTTATTCGACTCCCGGTCGTCTCTTTCTAATCCTTTCCAAAAAACACAACCCCCAAAAACCAACCTCTTTCATGACGTCATCGAAGCGGGAAGTACAAAATGGTAAAAAGGATCAGCTAATGCAATGGTGACTCTACATCTGGAAACAAAGTTGTCGCCTCGAGTGAAACTGAACATTTCTTGTAGACTTGTAGATTCAGCGCATTTTCTTATCCTGAGGATTGAAAAAGATAATGAGCCAAGCTAGACCGATTTATGATAACAAAAAAATTAATCCCTAGAAGTTGGTAGAGATGATTTAACTAAAATATTTTATCCCGAGCAGCCTTCGATTAAGTCTCTGATACATAATGTAATAAAAAGCAAGAATATGACTCAAAGTGCATTGACAAAAAGGGCGAGTGGCTTAACTCTGTATGTGTTCATTCCTCTAATTTGAGAAGACTGTTGGCTAACTTGTCTGAAGCTATGTTAATGAGTAATACTTGGATGCTGACCAATCGCTGAAGAATAACCTTTCATCCTTTCCTAAATGTTGGACATTTGTAATTCAACGCTATTCATCGAAGCACAAAATAGGCTCAAAGTTGTGATCTTCTTCACGGGTTCCTTCTGACTAACACTACTAAGTTGTTGAAATCCCAGTTTTGTGCCATTCAATCTTATTAACTCGGAAGGTGCTCTATGTTGCGGCATGAACAGCCCTGCATTGGGGGCACCATTCATTGGCATCGGTACAAAAACAAGCAAGTTCCTCCGAATTGGGTCGAGGAGGTCTCTCCGGATTGACGTGTGTCACCTCAAGCTAATCAGATCCGTGACAACAAGTGAGAAGGCCACTTTCGAGAGTAATATGACCACCACCAGCCACTCCTTTCTTTCGTCCTTTTCTCGGTAGTCAAATATTGACACATTCTCCCTGTCACTTTGGGTTGGATCGAGCATTGCTGGTTTTTCTGGAAGAGTACCACAACGAAAAAGATTTTGAAGACTCTGTATGCGTTTTTCACCCTTCGAAAAGCAGATTGGATTTCATGTGGGTTTTCACGGGCTCTAAATTTTCACGATGAAGCGAATCGAAACCATTATTTCATCCCCATATATGGGTTGCGCTTGGAGGAAAGATCAAATTCGCCTTGGAGGGGTACACAGGGCGAAAGACATTCATCTCGAGTAAAAAACAGAAGTCAGTTTGATAGAAGTCCATTGTCAGGACTACGACGCAAATAGTGATTCAGATCATTTCATGTTCCAAGATCATGACTCTCCTTTTTGTTGACGCAAAAGATCTCTGAAAAATGCAGACTGGCTTTAACAACTTTCATTTACCCTGGATCGATAAGATCTGGGACAAATTCTCTCGAGCAAGCATTTTAAAAGAGAGAACAGCTTCAATTAATATTCTACCTAGAATCAAAGTCATTCCCACCGTGTCGAGATGTTGGATTTGATGGGCCAATAGTACTCGTAGAACGCGTAGAACGCGAAAACGGTTTCCTCCATCTCCCATGTTTTTATTCGTCAAGATCGCGATTGGATGGGGCTCCCTAGGTGGGAGAAGTTCCTGTCGGGAGATGGATGGTACAGGGTGGTTAAGGCTCATGGCCTTGATCTTTACCTCTATGCATCTCCGAATCTCCTCACCCAGCCATTCACCGCCCCCCTCTCTCTCTCTCCTCACCCTGTACCCATTGCGACTGAATTCTTGAATGAATGAGCATTTTATTCCGACCGAATATCTCAGTTAATGAGCTGCATTCGAGCTTTTATTCCAAGGTGCGGTTGCCCTGCTGAGTTTCTGACTTGGAAGTTGGGAAATCGAGGCACTTTGCTTCTTTCCGCAATTCTCGAATGCACTTTCTCGCTTATATGATCGAAGAAAATTGCTCGAACCCACTCGAGTATTTCCTCAGCGACTTCGTATATTTTCTAGTGCTTTTTTCCCCTTCAAATTCTAATTCTGATTATGAATCATAATCACTTCTTCAAAACGGAACCTAGGGCGGAGAGAGAGAAAGAGATGGATGCATCCAACAAACATGGATGGATCAGTCGAGTCAGCCAAGCGTGCAAACTCATCGTTTACTAGAAGGAACTCGGAGGCACTTGTTTGCTCGTTCTCGGATGAGAGATTTGGGAGGCGAGCTCGCCAAATGTCAAGTCAAGGTAGCTTCCGATCAATTAGAATTTATCGGCCGATCTTCTTCGCCCGAGTAGTGCCAAAAGACGCCCATTCCCACATCTTTCGACATGTCTCTCGTCATTGAAGAGAATGGAGACCCCCTGCCTTGGACGATGCGACGATGGCGGCAATTTCTCAAGCATACACGTCCATTCTTCAATAGTCGTCACTATTAGAAATAAGATAAATATTTCTTTGATTGTGTTCGTTAATACGGTGGAAACAGCTTTAATTCTTGATGGAATCCGCACTTGGTTACTTGATTCATTCAGGTTGTTATTTTGTCTCAAATTCCTCCGTGGTCAACAAAAATGTCGAAGAATTCCCATGTTTCTCGTTTTTGATCAAACTTTCCCTGAAGTTTCAATAGCATTGGTAACCAGAGCATCTCTCGTCATTGGATCGATTCAAACAATCCAAAGCCAATACCAGCCAGAATGCCGAGATAGAGATCTGTCAAGCAATAGATTCAGCCCGATTGTTCCATCATTTGCATCTGCATAGTTTGTCAACGGCAGGAGGGTTTCTTGTTGGAACTGTCACATTTCCTCTGGTTTTCGTTCCCGCCCAACTCGACGTTTCTACTGGCTTCCATCTCGTACTTGGTACATACTGTACACATACAAAGCAACCATGGCCTGTATTCCTGTATTCAAAGAATCCGTCTCGTCGAAGCAAAAGCGCCTTCCGGGGGTCTCTCCTTCACAAATACGACAAGACACGTTTCTTAAAACGCCAAGCGAGGGCTTTGCAAGTGTACTGTAGGTCGGGAAAACATCCATCCATCCGTTCATTCGTTCATTCGTTGGCCCGTCGATCTCCAGATCTTCACTTATGAAGAAAGAACGCTCTGACAGTCATTCAACAGAGGTGCCAGTGGGAAGTTGTGAAATTTCTTGGTGAATCGCAGGTTCATTCTGGGAATTGGTACTTGGTTTAGAGATCGTCTTCCTTCCCCTTCTTCCTCGTCGACTCTACTACTATCACTGCTAACAACAAAGCCAAGAGCTTGAGAGCGACGAGATCAAAGAGATTAGCCTCGATTCTCCGTCAGAACTTGGAACTCTTCAGGTAAATGAATGTCAATCAAAGGGAGTTTTTGTTCCCACTTCGCTCAGCGAGAGGTATAAATTCATAATGAGGATAGTTATTGATGTGATCGTAAATTGCTTAGAAATGTGATCATTTTGGACACACCAGGCGATATTTAGTGCATGGGCACTGACAATCACGTGTTAGGTCAAGATCAGTTAGATTTCCATTGGCCAGGACGAAATTTTGTCATGTTGGGAACTCAAATGAATTCGTAGGTCGAATTTCTTTGTGACCAACTAATGACTTACATTTGTTGCTGCTTTCGATGCAGCACCAACACTTTTATTCATAAAAACTTTGTATGCACAAGAAAGATCACTCGTCTTCAAAAGCTAATTTGTGTCGCCAACGATCTTGATTGATCTTCCGAGGGTCGTCGACAAACAAAATCTGCTCTCTTTAAAGACCTTTTAAGGCCTACCTCTCGAACGAAAAACGTGCATTAACTCATCGGCGCGACCTTATATGTTAACAAAAAAGTAGAACTCTTCATAAATTTAATGGACTTTTTGTAAAATAAATTTGCCCCTCGCAATGTGCCCAAAACCAATGAACACAAACCAGTTGGAGGAGTCTTCTCTTACTTACTCCTTTGTGTGTGTGTGTGTTTGACCTTTCTAAGTGTTCGTCAACATGAAAATGCAAATCATTTTTGGATCCAGCATTGCCATGCATTCGACGACGGTGCAGAACTCAGATGCATCTAAAACAATTGAATGTTTCTCCCAAAATGCGTGATTTCGCTGAGATGGAGATCCTCAAGTACCGAAACATGCACGGACTTGAGTAAGAGCGTGCCTCATTCTCAGCAAAGATAGATGCAATTGAAATGGACCGCTTGGAATTCTTGGGATTCTTCAAACTAATTTCATGCCATTTGTTTGGAAGATTTTTCTCCGCAACCTGACTTGAAAACTTCATATTTATGATAGTCAGTGAACAAGTTCGAATTTAAACCCCTGCATGGTGATTCGTGTCAAGTATTTCACTAGAAAGTGTGCTCTATTCACAGAATTGAAGCTATTCGCTTATTATAATCGCTCTTGTAAGGAAAGCCTCGACCAATCGTCTATTGTCCAAAGTTTATCTCTCAATTGGCTAAAGTGAAGCTGGCCAATCCAGATCACTTTCCCCTTAGGGAAACGATAAATTTGCTTTGTTCCGAACAATGCAAGCCCCGACTTGGAAATAGAAATGGAGCAAAAATCTCCGTCTCTCCAGGGGCTGGAAAGTGTTTTTTTTCCTGATTCTTGCCAAAGTGCGATACGAACGTAGCTCAATATAGAGTGTCTCCTCGAGAGAAACATCTCAATGGATGTCACCCACACTTACACTTCATTCTCACGATTTCACGATCGCGCGATTTGAAATCAGGGCACACCCAAAGTGGAGGGGGAAAATCTGGGATTGCCCTTCATCTTAATTATGTTCTGTCACTTCAAGTTCGCCACATGGTGACCGCAAATTGAAATGAATACATGAAAATTAATCACGCCATACTGGAAATTGTTATCCAGTCTGAGCTCTGATTGAAGTCTCAACGACTAGTTTTCATGCAAGGTTGGATAGCACTAGAAATGAGAAATATGAACAAATAAATATTGAACTCGTATCCTCACAACCCAAGAACCCACTGACATCATCAATCTATCGGTGATTATGCCAAATGTGGGTGGGTGGACGCGTCCAAATTAATAAAAGAATTCATTTCTTAGCCTCTTCACGCCCATGATTCGAATCAGAGCTAGGTTTCGCCGCCCATGCGTTCCACTAATGATGAATTCCGATAACAAACCCCGACCAGGAATTGATCATTGTTGTCGTTGTTCTTCTTATTCTCATCGGGAACCAACCACCGGTCGCAAAAAATCTCGACTTGACATGAACTTATCGATCCGACTTGGAGATTTCCTGCCCGTGTCGCAAGTCTCAAGGATGATCTTCCTGGCGAGGAGAAAGATCAAGGAACCCAGTCTGTCGGTGAACTCCCCCCCTCCCCCTTTAATGTTGGTTCGTCTTTTCCGACTTCCGCTGCGGTTTAATTTTCTCGGGTCTTCTGGATATTGTACAATGTGGCAAGCCCATTGGCCCACCACATGCGAGACGATAGGAGAGAGGGAGGATATTTGGTTGTAGGAGGTCACTTTCTTTCTTGAACTTTAGCTCTTCATTCATAAAGCCTTTGCCCCCGTCGCCCAAATCATCGAGAAGAGAAAAACAAAATCAAAGCGTGCAATTGAAGAAAAAAAAATCATTTCACGACTTTTGACATGGGGGAAGTCTGTGTGTGTAGTAGAGTGATTGAGTAATGTTGGTAGTCACAATTATAATCCCATTTTCATTGATCGGCTTTTGTCCCACTACGGTGTGCGATTCTCTTTTAGTGTTTTAGTGTTTCTGTTCTTTAACGACGGCAAGACGGACAATTTATTTGCGATATTTAGGTCAAAAATCATGTCACATTTCATTTTTTTATTCTCGTGAATTTGAATAAATCTCAAATGACAAAAGAAAGTGTGAAATTGAAAATAAGTGCAGTACAGTTTTCGTAGCTGGGTGATCAAAAAAGAGCGTTAACGGTTCGAAGAGCAATATTCTGATCGAGTGTCAAATGAATGGACACCGACTTCCACCTTCATAGGTGAAACTATGAATCTACGTGAACCGTAACAGGAATATAAATTTGATGTTTCTTGAGAAAAGAGTTTGGATTCTCATATTTACTCCGAGTCTTCATTGAAGGCTTAGAACCATTTTGAAATGTGAGAAGTCAACAAGGTCTCTGCCCCAAAAAACAAGCTCTTCCCAAATAATATTTGCGTTGTAAAAGTTCCCAACTTCATATAGGTTAGGATGGGCATACGTGCCGATCATGTGGCCCCTAAATTAAGTTTCTATGCATCAATTGTTCTCTCATTTGAGTATGCACACTACAAAAACTTGGGATCAAACTCGTTTAGGTCGATCAAATTAGAGACGCTTGCGGTCTTCAAAACTGAAGAAGGCCGCTTGAAAATTCCTAACATTTGGCACAATGAGTTCATAGGCGGAAAGATATGTCGATTTTGGAGCCGATTGGTGATTATCCTGACAAGCTTTTTACTTTGCAAATGTACGTACACAAATCATTCGAAAACTTCTCATATGCCATGGCCAAAAATTTGAAATTGGAATGGTCCCAAACCAAATTGTTTGAGATAGATATCGTTCACTCATAATTGTTCCCAACCCTGTAGTTGTTTACTCGCACATTTCATGGAACTGGTTAAAGAGCCTTCCCCCCCCCCCCTCCAAAAGAGAAATATTGTAATTTTTGCCATGTCATAAATGGAGACGCGATTGTTGGTTTTTAGCTTTATCATTAGTACACTTGCATTTGTTAGCTTTATCCGACAGTAATTTTGCCCTAAAACAGCACATGATCAGCGCTTCTAAGTTTCCTGATTCGATTGATTTCCAACAAGCTATATCATTTTGCACTTTTTGTCCCTTCTTGTCTCATGAGCCCTTCAAATTTCAAAAAAGTGAGGAAAATCAATTTTTGTGTAAAAAGGCATAATTAAAATAACCCTGCACAGCTCTTAAAGTTTAACTTTACGAATGCATAGTTTAAAATTGTTATTTTTGTTTTCATTCTACGCCAGTATTGACACGAACGTTTCAATCTCGCTCAATTGAGCACCTGACGGTATCTTATCACTTCAAGACATTGTTATCAGACTAAACTCGACGATCTGGGATGCGAACAATGCGACCCATGTTTGCTGATTACTATGCCTGTACTGTACAGTATGTAGGGTGTCCTGGTTAGGGGTAATTTTTTCTCGCCTTTTTCGTGGAATTAGGCGTTCTTATCAGACTCGGGTCATCATTTGAGTAGTGTTGTAAGCAAACACGGGCACACAATTGCTAGACAAAGTATAGGTCTGACTGCCATGGTGAGGGATCTCGGACATCTCTTATCGCGATTTCCTCCCATTGGACGCACAGTCAAGTCAACAAAGAAAATAGAAAGCGGCTCGCTTTTTTTAGGGGGGGAAGAAGATTTTTCAAGCGTGTTCGGATTCGTTGTCAGTGATGTCAAGAGACCTTTGAAGTGGTGTTCTTTGTCTAATTTCGGAATTGTTTGCGGTTGCTTTACAGAGATGGAGAAGACGATGGTTCGTGCTTCAAGCGGGTCAGTTTCAGGGACAGTACGTGCTCAATTACTACACGGATGAAAGTCTTCGAAAACTGAAAGGAACGATTTGTTTAGACGAATGTGAACAAGTGAGTTATTGAATTGAGTAATCATTTGATGTTTGTACGATCGGGTTGTTGTAATTTTCTTCTCATACAGGTCGATGTTGGACTCACTGTAGAAAACGGCAAACAAAGATACGAGCACATGTTTGACATCAAAACCCCTCAACGGATATTTTACTTGGCGGCGGACACTTTCGAAGAAATGAGCAATTGGGCCAAGATCGTATGTGAAGCGTGCGGGTTGAGAGCCACCTCCGAGGATGAAAATACTGGTACGAGATCCAAAATACTCGATACATTTTGCGTGTATGTACACACGTACACCGAATTGAACCTAATGCGTGTATATTCATTTCTTGTTTCAGAAGCCGATGCTGGATTTTCCATAGCCGACTTGAATGCCACCCACGCTCCCCGAACCGTAGCCACGGGGTCCTCGGGGCCGGTTTCGAACCCCTTGATCTCCAGTCCGTACATCCACATATCCACGTGTCATAGTGGAGGTCTTCCCAAGCACTTGCAAACCCATTCCTCACCGGGTGGCAATCAGATCCCTTCACCGCCGACCAATGTGTCGGGGTCGGAGATGGGGGATGATTCGGTCTTCTTTCCTTCCACAGGCGAAAACCATCCTCCCTTGTCACCCAATGGCTTAAGTGACCGACTTCAGAACGCCCTTCTACCCCCAAGTCGTCCTCCTAAGCCCGCCCATCTACTCAACCGCCCCATTCCCAACGCCAATCCACAAGCACTCGGGCCAGTTTCCCATGGCAATTATGCGAACTCCAATGATATGAAAGTGCTCTATCAGACAGAAATGGCGCAGGCGGCCCATAACAATGCGAGCTCCAACCACAAAGGCACAGCGACTCGTATTCGAGAACGTTTCATGAGTGGACCCACGGGATCCGTGGAAGCTAATAATAACTATAATGGGGAGCAATCCAAGGCCAGTCCATCTGTTTTGAGGGATATGAAGCCGGGAAGAGATGCATTTGGCAAATCGGCCACGGTGGATCCCAAACGAATGGGAGGATTGGCCGCCCTAGGGTCGAACCAAAAATCGAAGAGGTCTGGGAAATCCAGTCACAGTCCCGGACCTCCCTTGGGATTTGCAACTCTCAATCCGAATACCTCATTCAGACGAGCACCCCCAGTTCAGCGTGCGCTCAAGCCTCCGAACGCAGGTACGTTTACTCAGGAATCTCAAACAGCCTTCATTCCATAGGTTTCAAAAGAAGGGCAGGGATCAAAATGGCGAATCAGATATTTTTCGATGCTTAAGATGATTTAAAACCCTTGGATTTTTTTAGTTGCCTCTGAGATGAACTTGATGACATCCGGGTCCAATCATCAACTCCACCATAATAATCTTCCCCATCATCCGGCTCCAATTCATGGTCGAAGTCAAAGCACCAGTGGAACAAATCGGTTCGATTCGTCTCGTCACCATCACCACCACCATCATAACCACCAAAACCACGCCCACCACTCCCAATCCAAGACTCTACAACGTCACTTTAACTCGACGGCAGACGATTCATCCGATGAGGCAAGCATCTCCGAGGAACACATGGACCAAAGGTTCACTTTCGATGACACATTCCACGCACCTCTTCGTCCCAAGGATGACAACGAAGAAGAACAAGTGAGTTCCTCAGACCCCTCACATCTCCGAATCATTCAGTCTCATCCAACCCACCTTCAAATGTTTATTCCAGATCTACTTCTATTTGCCGTCATTCGAGTCTCAAGCCAGTTATGGCGGTCAGAAACTAACCATGATCCCAGCAGAACAATACGAGCGAAGTCCAGTGGCCTACATTGATCTGGACCTGCCTTCAACGGATGAGACGGATTCCTCCCGACTTCATGGGGATTCCGTATCGATGTCAGGCATGTCTAGATCGGGATTTTCGCCACAATTTCCAATGAGCGGGGATCCTTTGCAATCAAGCTCGAACTCTACCGCCTACAAAAGCATTGATTTTATGAAGACAGAGGCGTTCAATCGTACCCGCCATATTCGGGAAGAGAAATATGCCTTGGAACAGGAGCACCAAGCATCTTGATGACAGGGAAAGGAATGTTCGCCTCTCTCCCGTGGTACATATTGGATGGAATCTTTATCGCCGACGATTCGAGCATCCTCAAGTCCTGCGAGGTCGTGGATGAAGCGAATATTGAAGCGTATGGAACGAGACTAGTTTTTATCTACATTGAAGAAACCGCGACCGTTCTTTGCCAAGAAAAGATGAGCATTTTCTTACTTTACTATTAACCCGCGGAGGCAATGGCGTGTAAGGGCCCATGCACTTTCATCCACTGTGATATTTAACGATTTACTCTTTTTTTACGCAAAATACAAATCCTTTACATTGATCTACAAAATATTCTTCTTTTTTAGGCTTTTTTTTAGGTTTAAACCTTCGTTATCTTGTTGGGAATTGGGTTGCAAGGATTGCTGAATTTGAGAAAATTACTCTGGACAAACAAAATAGATAACATTTCGTAGTTCGATAATTCCTTGCCAAAATTAGCTTCAACTTAAGAAAGCAATGAAATTCCTGAAAAAGAAGCCAGTTTAGCAGAGCTGTCTAAGAAGCAGTGTGAAAATATTCTCCTCAGGTGTCATGGGATTCTAACATAGATTTTCGATGGGCCCGATGTGAACCTAAGCAAGGAGGAGATGTGGTTTATTGGTTGGCGCACTCCCCTATTGCGAGAGAGGTCATCGGTTCAATTCTCATCCCTGTCAATCTTAAAAAGAAAACTGTCAGACGCTGACCATACACACGTGCGGAGAATCAATCTGATAGCAGGCATGTCATTGCCTATCAGAATTTAGCCGACTTGTCGATCACTTATAAAAAAAAATAAATAAAAATAACATAGAATAAAAAAAAAATAAAAAAAAAAAAAAAAAAAATAAAAAAAAAATAAACAAATAAATTACAAATAAAAAAAAAATTTTAGAAAAAAAAAAATTAGAAAAAAAAAATTATTCTATGGTAACCCAGGAACTTATAGAAACAAGTCATTAGAGGTCCGTGGTATTTCTATAACCAATGTTGGCTACTACTTTTGTCGAACTGATTTGTCTCTTTTCTGCCCGAGTCAAATGTCAGTTTAAACTTACAAATTTTTGAAGTCTTACTGAATTGATTTGTCATTGAACTTAATTTCAGTTCGTTATTCAGAAGCTCTTATTTCAATCATCGGTACACCTTGGGTAAATCCGCATTCATTGCAGGAACGACATTTTACTACCATGAAACAAGAAGAGGGCGCCGCGTATGGGAAAAATTGGACCGAATGATTGAAGCTCCCATTTCCGAACCTCAATGAATTGAAGGTATAATAATATCAATTAAAAGAAAAATCGTCTCACCGTTTGAAAGCTTTGTGTATCCAGAGCTATGGGAGAACTAAGCTTGGCTACACCAACTATTGGATTGAATTAGTCTCGTTGATTTTGAATACGAACTCATGTATATTTCAGTCAAGTGGCGCTTAGGCCTCGCAATGGTATTCTTATAATTGCACTTACGTAAACCGCAAAGTTCATACGTATTTTAAAATTATTATCACTGGAGTATCGCGACGCTTCGCTTTTCGATTGAAGCTCACGACATTCCACAGTTCTACAAGATGGGTTGACAATTGGGACATTATTGACAAATGCAAACAAATGATTCTGAGAGCTTCTGGGATCGGCTCATTTTCCGCCAACCAAATAAGACCAATAGCTCGTCGAAGGCTTCTTCAGACCGAGAGACTCTTCCAAGGGCGCCGGATGTTTAGTCTTCAGGCTGATGGCATCCATTTCTAACAAATAATCTCTATTTTCCAACAAGGTCTGAGCCCAAGCTTTGGCCATCAAAGCCATGGAAAGATCGGCCGATCCTCCCAATTCAACTGGAACCGCGTCAATGCCCAACTTTCTAGCCACTTTCACATCGTCCGAATGGGTCGATATCCGATTCCGGATCTTTGAACTGAGCAACGATTTCAGGAACTCGACCACGGCCCACACGCCAAAGGGCAAATGAACCAGATTGATGTCACGATGTCTGATAGCCAGATTCTTTTCGCAGGTGCCGAAGATTTTGGCCGCATCCGACGGACTCCAAATTTGAACATGGGCTAAGGTGACGCCTTTGGCGTAAAAGACGTAGGTCAGGCCTCGAATTGTGTTCTCTTCATCAGCCATCAACGTCTCGAACGTAGCCATGAACACCCGCATTATGTCAGAGTTGGTGTGTCGAAGGATATCTACATTAGTGGAATTATTCACAATAACCCGACGTCCTTTGGCGTCTCTTTTGGGGAGAACGAAGACAAAGCCAGACTCGATCTGAAACAATAGACTTTATTAGGTCCGTGATTCAAATAGATTCAAATTTCGAGTCGAAGATGCTTACCAATTCGGCAATGTGTGGTTCGGTGGGGTCGAGTTTCTTGAACCAATCGGGGTTCTCGTCCCGCATCTGAATGAAGCGCTCCAACACTTTCATGGATTTGTCCACGTCGAATTTTTGGGAGCGGAGGAATCGAAGCAAGAACACCGAATCCGTCGGGCACTGGGTCAACTCGGGCCATTCCCCGATCCTCTGTCTCATGGTTTGAAGACCCTTCTCCCGTTTCTAAACGAGCAACAATCAGGCTTCGTTCCCTTCATTCCTCAGCCCTATCTTACGTACCTCTGGCGTTTCTTTGAGCTCTTCCCGGGCAATGGTTTCCAATTCCGGGGACAAGTTCCACTGGTAGCGATCTATGGCAGTGGAGATCAGGGCCATGGAGGATCTAGACCCCCCTTGACTTTTGGGTTTGGGAACCATGCTAGTTGGATCTGAAAGAATAACCATCGGGAGACTGACTCGCACACCCGAATCCAATTGAAAACCACCGTACAATGACGAGAATCGAGATGGAAATTATCAAAGCGTGTCATCATGACAGAGCTAAATGAAGGTAGGGAGAGAGAGAGAGAGGTGCGCATCGCATCATCATCCAACCAACGTCACACCAATCGATGTGTTTACCTATCTATCTAGTATCTCCCTCGTCCAGCCATCCAAAATGGCCCCATGACGCCCAGAGGTACAGGAAATCCAATGAAATGATCCAATAGACGAGAATTTATTCGAACTAGCTCATTGTCTATTGAAAGAACTTTTCGATTCGTTGGGTAAAATTAGCCATATCGCTCTCCAGATGCTCGACCGTGTTGTTGGTGGTCTCGATGTCTCCGATTAGATCAGCCATCTTACGATCGCCCGTTTGGCGTTGGCGTTGCCATAGAGCTCTCAAGCCTTGGAGCGTGGCCTCAAATTGGGCCCGGAGTTCAGTCTCCCATTGTTCATAGTGCGCGTCCATTTCGGCGCGTTTGGCATGGCCGATTTCAATCCATTGTTGGACCAGACCCACTAAATGCTCTCGCCGACTGGGCGAGGTATTGAAGGACAGGGATTCGAGGTCAATATCTTGAGATTCGGAAACCTTGGGGTCTAGGTCTTGGACCTCTTCAGCGTCGTCCTTTCCCATGGTACTTAAATTTGGAAGGGTCTTTGTACTCTCTCCTTCCTTTTCTTTGATTCGAGAAAAGAGGTATTTGTTGGTAAGCGGTTAAACCGGTTAACCAGTCTTTCCACATGAGGTGGAGGAAAAAGCGCCAATATGTAGTCAAACAGAGGAAGTCTAACAAAAAAGTGCAGTGTCCAGCACAGAACTCGGGTCGTTTAGTGAACTAGAGTCGGGTCACAACGCCAATCTTGTCTCTGCTAACTTTCTTGGTCTGGTTTCTCACATGGTTCATAAAGAAGTAAATTAAGTTTGACGAAATTCCATGAAAATACGATAATTTATTGTGATGAACCTCAGAGTCCCTCCTAAAAGGCTATCGGAGTACAGGGGACTACGACTCTAATCCAGACTTGTAAGTAAGCCTCCTGTGCATAGAAGACTATTTTAGGCATTTAGGACTATTTCAGACATTCCTTTTAATACACACCTTAATTTTAAGATTTTAATTCTTTCTTGGGTGTTCAATCAAATTGATTTAAAGTTTGCGATTGCTTAAACCAAGCTTTAATTCCGAAAGTTTTTCAGATGCTCTTTTGAAAATTGTGTTATCTTATTTTTCGGCAGTGCTAGAATTACTAGAAAACTTTAGACGACGTAAAAACTGAAAGCCAAAATATAGAAGTACTGCGAGCGACTTTTCCTCTAACATATACGAAGTCCAAATTTGGTCTACCACCCAAATAATCTAAAATATTGACGAGCTCGACCCATCATTACAGGCCTGACGAAGCCTTTTTCCGAGTCGGCAAATGTGATTCTAGAAAATATTCTTGTCCTGTCAATACAAGTAACAAGAACAGATATCAATTCAACAAGAATAAATTCAGAAGGCAGGGATTCATTAGGCTCTAAATTCAGAGAATCTTTCATAAAAATGGAAACCTCCGACCCTGCTTGAACGGGATTTGAACAATCACTGGCGTCAAACTGTTCGATCCACACATGATCTCATTTCAAGCAGCGAGTATGTAATTAATAATCCCAATACTTTCATGGCAAATTCAAGAGTATCATTTCCTCAAGATTCATACAAGCAGTGGCTTGTAGCTCACAGGTTTCGTCGATCAAAACTAATTCACCAACTTAAAATTGATATGCCTTACCAGACTGTGTAAAGCTCCTGTGGCACCGATAACTCCTAGAATATTATTCCTATGTATTTAGGAATGTCACCAATTCACTTCAATGCCCACAGTTGCAACAAACACTTCAATCGATTTACTGTTTACGATTGAACGAGATTTCCTCAATTTTCCACAGGGACAAAGAGCTGCCAAGTAACGAGGTCTTCAAGCTTTGAAGGGGAGGCCGGGTTGTTCGTTGCTCAGGAAAGGAGGATCTAAGAGTGAGAGAGCTGTATTCACAAAAAACGTCAATTTGGATCCCAAATGAGTCGAGCAAGTCCTCACGCAGGAGTGAGCTCGCCGAGCAGCTTGGCCGACTCAGACTCGCTCGCCATGGGCAGGGTCGACCTGCCTAGCATTCCACCCATCCAAAGAGTGCTGTTAGACATCATCCTAAATGCTGGTTAGAGAGAGAAAGAGCTCTGATAAAGATACTGATTTCCATCCCATGGAGAGGCAATATGAGAGGTGCTCTCTCCCTGTGGTTAGGATTCTGATCTGCTCTCTCGTCCTTGGCCTGAATGGACCTAACATTGAAATATGTCATTTGATTGCTTTTAGGTGGCTTGGCGTCCAATCATCGCCTCATTTCATAACGCTGTCTTGCTTGTGTAATAGGTACAGTTTTTGCTCAGGATGAGTCAACAAATGCCAAATTTTTGTTGGTGCTGAGCATTTCGAGCAAGCTGAACACATTTAATAATAGCAGCTTTGATACGTAGCAGACATGAATTGCACTATTGCTGACTATGAACCATAAATATTTGATCACAAACTCCGGCTCAAGCGCAACATAATCGTTAACTCAAGTGGATTTGTTCTGCAGGACAGCCCTTTTGACGGGAAATTCACCGGATATTTTCCATTTGCCAACGGGGTTATCAAAAAGCATAAAGCTAACTGGATCCTTGGGCCTTTATGTCTTGTCGCAAGTGAAAGAAACCTTGAAACAAAGATGACACACATTTGTCTATGTGTTACGAAGATGGATGATAATTGTAAAATCACCAGCCATGGTGCCTTGTCATTCGTGAACGAGGGAATCGGACGCGAATCAAGGTGACAAAAATGTTTCAAATGTTGCAGCAGAATTGTGTAATGAACGCAACACCTAATGTGCAGAAAGAATCTCTGATGGAGTTTCCACACATTCTTCACTGGCTCGCCTTTGATGTCGATCAACAAATTAATTGTCTATTGGCCTTCCAGATTCCGATTGACATTTCGTTGATTCGAGAAAGTAAATGACGATGCAAGATTACTCGTAAGTCTCACAAGTAAAAGGGTTGCAATTTCATTTCTGGATTTGGAATGACTATTTGGATCGCAGAGGTGGGCACCACAAAAATAGTGCATACCGCTTTGTATTACACAACCATTGGGCAAATTGAAGAATTTCATAGGTGGGTATTTAATCGCTAAGCTATTTTATCTTATATTAAGGGTCTGATTAATAAAAGAAATATTGCATTTTTTCTGTCCGCTAATCAACCGTGGGTTGTTTTGATATTTGATATTTTTGTAAGTCAATTCCTTATTGAATTGGCAGTTTTTCCCTTCAGTTACTGAACAACGACGTTAACACAATGCTTAGTGTTGTTCTCGTTAATGATGCAGGATAAAGTAAGGACTACAACCATTTCGTCATATCCTATCGGCAAATTTGCCCATATCATTCGTCAAAAATTCATGATTAAAGGATCCACATACTTCCTTTTTGGCTCGCATTATCAAAAGGTAGCGGATCAAACATGAACTAAGTTAGCCTTACAATCAATGGGTTAGCGATAAACCGATGACACCACCATTCTTAATTCCTATCAATCTATATCGTTCGATAACCAATGTGGCCTCCACTCCACTCAACAATTTTCCCGATCCTGTTCGGTACCTTTGATCATTTGATCATGTTTACTAGACACCGTAGAGTTTGCTTTATATATACAAAATGGGCCCAAAACTTTTTTGACACAATGTACAGCAGCCTGGTTCACAATCATTGAAATTCGAAGATTCCCTGACTCATTTCAGCGATTTTTACTTGGAATTAAACGGCACTGAAGAAAGAATGGAACCCCTCCTATGAAGCTAAACCCATAATAAGCACTAATGGGTAGGGTTGCATAAGTCTAGACATTTTTTTTGTTGCCATTATTCATTTTTTTAACTTCAAACTTCTACTTCAAGTCTGTTTTAGCTGAAGGACATAGAGAAAAAACTGCTTGAAATATGAAATCATCGCATGAAAATGTGCCAATACACGTTTCCTGCCTTCGAGTTATTACAAAACTGACCCTCTTATGTTTTTGTGGCAATTTGCAAAAGTCTTAGAGCCATAACCAAAATTACTTATCCTAATCTAAGTGGACCAGGCTGCAAAGCGTAGCCACAAATCGAAAACTCATTCAAGTAAAAAGGCAGTTTTGGCCTCTTGACCAGGACTATTTCTCGGTATTTGTGGTTGTCTCTCGAGTCTAGTTCCAGTTAACTCACTTCAGGACTCCATTTCTGGGAGAGTAAATGTTTGGTCTTTTTTAAGTGGATTAATCCCTTGGCAAGAGGCATGGACTTTGACCAGATGAGCAAAAAAAGTACGACCTAGAGGAGTGGCCTTTTTACATTCTTACTTTGTGATACTTTTCCATTTTGGTCTTGAGGAGGAGGGGGGGCTGTGAGGGTGGTGTGCAACTCTCGTAACCTTTGTTCAACTTCCATTTGGGCCCATTTCCCATCTTCCTTGCTCTATAAGGGGATCCAAGGTCGTTCGAGACATACAATTTTCAGTCCTCACTACGGATGAGAGAAAAAAAAACGAAACGAAAGAAAGAAAGAAAAGAGCCTCCCGGGCAAGTATTGTACTGTGGAAGAGAATTCAAGGCCTCTTTCTCGATACTCGAAGTGCTTCGTCATATCTTGGTTTTATTTGATCTATGATCTCATTCCCAGTCGTAGAAGATCAAATGACTACGACAGACCTGTCGATATTGAAACGAGTCCCCTTGTGCCCCTCTTACTTTACGCCCTACAAGTTCTTTCCATGGGAATGGATCATTGCGTGCCTGGTCTTGAATGGAGGAAAGATCGCGGTGGTTTTTCCCTTCATCTTCAGGCGACTTCATTCCTAACCTTTCCCTAGAGAGAAACCCAGATCCTTGAAACCTTGGCTCTCGTGATGTTGGCTCACAGACATAAGCATAACCATTAGGGCATTGACAATATCACGCTAGTCCAAAAAAAAATACAGCCACCCCTCTCTCTCGCTTGTAGGCCCATGCTACGTACATATGTGTTTTTTAAAGCGACAGAGACATTAACTGGATTAGCTTCTTCGTGTCAGGCCTCTCGGTCGTTCTGAGTACCAATTAGCTTCTCGTTCATTGGGATTGCGTGTATACAATGGACGGACAGTGCTCCGTGTGCAAGTGAGACCCGTCTATTGAATACGATGTGAGTATGTCTGTGCCAGTCTTGGAGCCGGAGAATTTCGAACGCGTGTTGGGTACGACGGAAGATAACTAGTGGGAGAAGTTAGTGTTTGAACTGAAGGAATCCTGACTACTTGTTCCACTAGTGCATGCACCATTGGTAAAGAGGGCGAGGCGAGATAGACGAGCCCTCTTCCTTCTGGATTGTGAACTATCAGACCAACACAGGACCCAGAACTCCTTCTAAGCTCCCTGTGTACTTCCATCTAATATATTTACGTAAATACGATGTCTGTGTGGAGATCGAAAGTAAGATGAGCTCCAATCGCTAATGCTTTTCCTGACGGTTGCCTCGCAACGTCCATCCAATAATGATGAAGTATACGAGGTATGCGAGGCTCCCTATTCCATGTTTGGGTAGGTACTTGGTCAATCACATACGGTTCAGAAAGTACGCAGCTCATGATTTCCTATGATCATGTACCAATGATGGCAAAGAGGATTATCGCTTTCCTAGTGTTTGCTCACTTGCTTAATTCTTCTCCTCGGTGACGGTTCCCTCAGTGTTGGTTTCTGGGTTAGTAATAGCATTGCTAGTGTTCCCAGATGAAGAAGTGAGTGCCACAAGGGCCAGCAATCCTACTCGAAATAGGCAGGAAATAAAAGTTCCTTAAGCCTCCGTTTCCAATGGGCACCCACTCGGTGGGTTGGACCTTGCGCCTTGAGAATGGATCCTAAAATAAATTCTGTGCGAGGTCTTCGGAAATCAAGAGGCATTCTTTCCACTTGGTTGGGACCACGAGAGGCATGCACAAGAAGTTAGAGGGGCTGGATTTTTACAAAGATGTGAGTCTGTGTTGACTGTATGTATATAAAACTTGGTTATAGATCAAAGTGAAGAGGCCTCATCTCATTGCCGAGGCAATATACAGTACAAGGACATTACCATATTGGGCTATGGTTAAGGCATGGTTGATTCGCTGAAAAATGCCCTGAAGCATGACATGGACATTACCTATTGGGCCTCCAGAAAGGCATTGCAAATGCCAATCTTCATTAGGTACAGAATCCATCTTCATTTCCATTATGGTCCCTAAAACCGAAATATGAGAGGCGCTTTGATCGAAGATCACGACAGAACTCCCTTTTCACTCTTTGACTCTCTTGCCTTGTTGATTTTGTATGACCGGCCGGAATGGTAGTCGGTTATGGGCATGGCTTCGATGTACTCTTGTGATCTCAAGTCTGAAGGAGGGGGGGGGGACTCCAAGCCAAGAGATCAGCTATGAAATTCAGTACCCATAACAAGCCCAACGTGGAACAAGGAAAACTAGCCCCGAGGTTGGGCTCCCCCTTTTATCCCAAGCTCGCTCGGTTGCTCGCTCTTTAACCGTCTTGAAGGTATTATGCATCCCAGGGAGCGAAAGAGGCCTAATTTTGTCGAGAATGGTTTTGAAATTGCAGTTATCTCCAGGGGAAAGAAGGAGGCCATTGAGATGGTCCACTCCCCAATTTTCCCCCGTTGTTATCAAAGGAAATGCGTCCAAGAAAAGCGACCTTCCAGCCAACCTGACCTCCACCATGACGACCTCGGTAGGATTTGCGGACAGAGAGAAGTTATTGGACGATCATCAAGTCTTTTCAAACGAACCTCTCGAAAGTGTTGCCCTCCACCCACTGGATAGTGTTCATGCTTCTTCTCACATTTTTTAATCAGTGTTCCCTATGAAAGCAACCCTGGATCAAGACTGGATTGCCCTAAAACGTGGGAGAAAGTCTCTTTTCCATCAGATTGGCCTGAGTCGTCTGTTGCGTGCTGCTCGTGAAAGTGTTCCTTGAGCTGTCCCACGTACTCGCCCGTCCGACTCCTCAAGTTTGACTGCATTTTCCCGCTCTTTCCTTCCACTATCTATTCACGGACCCGGCGTGTTCTCCAGCTACGTCACTGGAGATCGTCTTGGCCTCGATGTTGTTGCGGCTGTTGCTGTTGCTGTTGTCATCATCATCCTCTTACGTGCGTGAATGCGTGCCCGAGTGAGAGCGAGCGGTCACTGGCTCTGAGCGCCGCCGTCCCGGGATTTGAAAGCCGGGGAGAACCGCGCCAGTGCGCAGGGGATTTTTCCCCGCTTGGTTCGTTCGAGGCTCCAGGAATGAAGGACGGAAGGTGGCCAGGATGGAACGAGTGGGAAGCCAAGGCTGCTGCTGACAAAGGACAAGCGAAAACGGTGGAACGAACAGCCTCCTCACTCTCGAGACGGAGTGGTGGTGAAGTGTCGTTCGTTGTTCCACATTGAACTGTGTGCTTCGTCCTCTTGGAACTGGTGTCCATTCAGTTCGGAAACAAAATTGTCCTGAGTTTTAGTGGACACAGACTCCCGAGTGAAATGTAGAACACCACTCAATGACAACTTGGTTCACGAATCTTACCAATCGTACCAATCCAAACCTGCACCCTTGACCGTTCTCTTCTTCATCTTCTTCTTCTTACACTTCCCACAACGGATTGTCTCGCTTTCGAATGAGTGGAACGTGACGACTGGAGCAAGGTGGAAGTACCCATGTTTTGTGCTTCTCGGTTGTGAAGTTCCAATGGATGTCATGCAAATCACCAAGAGACTTGGATTGAGTTGAGACACATTCTCCGCTCCTTTTGGACCACTCTGTCTGTTGGATAAGCATCGTTGCGGTCTCAATAATGAAGGAGAACATGAGTGACGGTAAGATTATGACAATCCGTCCGGTTGGGCGTCTTATCAAACTCCATTAGGACCGATATTTGGTGCAAGATCAAACCCTCGTAACACCCACCACCACCCTTGGCAGAGAGAACTGCCCAAGCAGAAAGCCACAGGGGCCTATTTCTACTTTCGATTGCTCAACATTTGGTCGAGCAAGTAAATTCACCCAAGCAATTGCCGACAATAACACGCTACTATTAGATTGGCTGACCTTCAAGTCGGCTCTCTTTTTCGTGTACGTATGCAGAGTACAGTATTGGCCTTGTGCGACTTCAGGGCAGCATGCAGAAGGTTCCTTTTCCTCCACCCCACTCGAGTATTTCATGCAATAGCAGGATTCACATGATGAAGCATGGCGGGTTTCTACGGTGTACTATTATCATACAGATACCAACCCCTCCCGGGGCCTGATTACCTGAACATAATGCCTCACTAAGCAGCGGTCCTTGTTGGACTTGAGTCAACAGCCGTTGAACAAAGTGTTCGAAGACGACGAACGGAAGGATGAGAAAAAGCCTCTTTAGGCCCAGATGTGTTTGTTTTTTCAAGATCTCGAGCTTCAGCGTCACAGCCTTCAAACCCATCGACGCAGAGTTCTTGTCATGCTTCCCAACAAGTTTGCTCGGTGAGCCAAGATTTTCCTTACGACTTGCAACCCACTTTGGGTATAAAATGGGATAAACCTCTGGAAATCAACATCACTCAAGCTGTTTCTGTCTCCATGGAAATTTGGCTGGGAAGAAGTAAACAATAGCCGAAGAAGGAACTATAGCTCCTTTACACAATAAGAGCTAGACTCAAAGCCATTCAACGAGAACGCGGAGATCGTATTGTAATTGTGTCGATCCAATACACAGCCCTTCGTCATTGGCTCTCGATCTTTTGAGAGAGAGAGAGAGTTCCGCATTGAGGGTTATCAACCAACTTAAAAATGCTCACGGCTGGCAGAGGTTTTAAGTGAGGATTCCCGTCCATGTTCCTGTCCTCGTCCATGAAAGTGTTTCTATGTTATAGAAAATAACACTGCGTCCGTGTAAGGCTAGGGCCTCA
Source organism: Tigriopus californicus (assembly GCF_007210705.1). Classification (NCBI taxonomy): domain Eukaryota; kingdom Metazoa; phylum Arthropoda; class Copepoda; order Harpacticoida; family Harpacticidae; genus Tigriopus; species Tigriopus californicus. The sequence continues at coordinate 9,513,328 of NC_081442.1, forward strand.
TGAGCAAGTCAATCAATTGACACTTGAAGAACTGGAGATTCCTGTCAACAAATGAGACCTTCTCGTTCACTTGTTATTGAAGAACGCATGACAGTCCTTCTCGAAATTAATCTCCCAAGGGAGCGCCCGACCTTGTTGAATTAGAGGACAAAGTATCACTCACCCTCATTTTCGTTGAACAAAGGAAAAGAAAGAGACAGTCCCATAATGTTATTTGAATGGGCCAAAAGGAAAGCTAAGCTCCGAACAGCTTGAGAACAATTCCATCCCGGTGAAACAGCCTGGCAGCCCACCTAATAGGATACATGCACGACAAAATTGATTGCGCCCAGGTTATTTCTAGACCAGCGAAAATGTTAGGATAAGCAAAACGGAGGAGCTCAATCATATTTGGAACCGGAATTTCATTGGATTGGCTGGCCATTTTGAGGCTGTTTGAGGCACGTGCCCAGAAAATGCATTCAAAAGGAGGAACCAACGTATGATGGCCTTTCAAAGGATTTGTGAAATTTGTGCATTTGTCAAAGTCTCTTTTCGGGCATCTGGCATGTTGAAGCACAAAAAGAACGCTCAGGTATTCTCTACAAGAACTAGAGCCAACTTGCAACGACAGAGATTCTTGTGGGAGTACAAGAACTAAGAGAACATAGTAATGAAATGCAGTTTGTTTGCAGCTCGTACAGTAGATCCATATCTTCGAATTTCTAATGACCAAGGTCAGTCAAGACAGGTATTATCCAAGTGTGACGCACCAATCCAACTTGGAAAAGGTGAAAGTGTGACCAATTGGGCAAACCCGACCGACACTTGGACTTGGTGAAGCCATATAATGACTGCAAACGAGTCACGAAAACTGCATTGAGTTTGGTGTTTCGCAAAATGCTCAATCATTTCTTATTCATCGAGAAAATAAGCACTGTTGAACAAAATTGATGGAATTATACTGTTCGATATAAAAGGAGGCAATTGAGGGCCCTTATTGATTCATGATATCCGTGGATTGGTGTTTTTGATTAGCAATCAGAAGGTTTTTCAATGACCAGAAATGAAACATTTTCAATACAGAGGATGTTCAGGGTTTTAGTGTTGAAATGTTCAAACTTATTGGCAACCCACAATCAAAGGCGCGATTGGATTGGAACTTTTGTTATTGGCCTTTTGTTGCAGTAAATTGGAAATTGGAGGATCGTCAATATTTAGACACTTTTTTCTCACAGCACCTTCCTGTCCCCGTCAAAACACATTGGCCGACTCCGAGCGACCAAAAATCTTAGCCAACAAATAGCAAATTGGAACCCTGAAAAATACCAAGAAGGGCTCGCTTTGGCTTTTAGGGAAAAAAGCGAGAGGCTCTTAAAATCCGTGTCATAATGGATGTTTCTCATTAACCATGAGTCTCGTCCCGGGTTGAAACTGTCCAAGATAAGGCAGTTACAAATTGAAGGTTGAACCTTCACGAGAAGTGGGAGTTAAGTTGTTCTTGTTTGGAGCACACAACGGACCCTTAGTAGCTCGTACACATAACATTTAGTATGAATGATGATGATGATGATAATGATGATGATGGTGATGATGACGGAGGCCAGTTGCACAAGCCTTGTCCGCATCGTTTTTTCAAACAGCCTTTCTTTCCTTCAACATATGAAGCAAGACTGCTAGCCCTTGTTGGAAGGTTTTTTCTCTCTCGCTTTAAGCTGACCTTAAACTAGAGGCAAGATGTTTAGTTTGAGGTCTCTCTTCTAATTATATTGCTGTTTGGCAAGATGGCCAATTTAGAAAGCAAGTAGCGCTCACTCTAAGGGTTTAAAGCACTTTATTGAGTGAAACTTGACGACTTTTAGCAGTTTTATTTGTCTACCAATGCCAAAGCGTATGATTTTAAAAGCTCTTCGGACAGGAATAGTGTGGGGAAAAGTCCTTTATTTATTTATTCCTTTCAGTTTCTATGATCTTGAGTTTTGGAGAATGCAGCCAAACTGATTATTTTCTTGGATCCACCAAAACTTCCTTAATCTTTAGAACATCGGAAGCCTCTTTAAACTTGTAAAAATTGGTGCATCCAAGTTTTTTCAGGTCAGGTTAAAAGATTCGGCAATCCAAGACATGATGATTGTTGGAGCCGAAGCGCCATGTATGGATGTTAGCTTGGGTTGGATTACGTAACATTATATTCGGGTTTGATCGTGATTTTAAGTTGTTCAAGTACTGAAATTGGAATCTTTTGATAAAATCAGACAAAATATACTGCATTATATTAAAAAGATAGTTTTTGATAGAAATAGTCAACTTGCGACGCAAGCAATCCCTCTCCTACGCCTTCTTGCAAATCATAACAAGATCTAGCTATTCGGAATCGTTTGGCCCTTCATGGCTACAGCTAACACTCAGCCGAACACTTATAACGTATATTGCATTTTGTGCTTTCAATTACGTATTTGTCATTTTTATTTGCCTTTTAACTACAACCCTACTATCAACGGTCCCCAACGAGAAAAGTCGTCAGGTTTCTCAACTAACCTCGAGTTTAAGGCCTTTGTTTTGATCTTGTACCGTCTCAGTGCCTTCAAGGATCAATGATTGGACTTTGCACTAGCAGTTTCTATGATACAATAAACTTGACAGCCTGTAAGGCTTTCCCTCCCCTTTAAGGCTTCTCTCTTTTTCCATTGCCTTTTCCGCTCTTGATTTCGTCAATTGTCAAATAAAGCTAGTTCATCACAAAATTTAAATTTGGCCTCCATGGGCCCGGCCTCCTCGTTCAATATAAAGGTCCACCATTATGATTGAATAGCCGCCTCACTCTCTCGAAATGAAAGCTCATCTCGATTGGCGCTTTTTGGCCTTTGGCGTAGTTGGAGTGGTACAATAAGACCGGTACTTCATTGGAATAATGTCACTTCCCTAGTCTTCAGCCTGTTCGCTGAACGAAGGCCGATGAGCCTCACTAACGCCAATGCCTCATGCAAGGGAAACAAGAATCCTTTGGGGAAATTTATTTGGTGTCTGGGACCTTGAAGGCTGAGCATTACATGGTCGCTCCCTAACATTGACCTCCATTACAAAATTAATGCTCGTCCCTTGAACATGGTCACTCGAATTGACAACGAAAAATATCTGACCTCCTTTTGTTCCAGATCTCTTGAACAAATCACTGCAGCCATCGTTAGGGGATTCTCTGGACTGTGATATCCCGACAACTCATTCGCCTGATCTGGTCACACTGAATAACCCACCGGGACCAAATCACCACCACCCCACACATTATGCAAATAATCATATTAATGTGGGTATGAGTCTGAATTCCAATTGCTGTCAGAGCAATGGTAATCCCAAAAATGCTCGGATTTGGGTTCGGTTCAGTTTTCGTCAACTGTGCCAAATTTGCTTGGCCATGCCCTTGGTTGGGCTCGTGGTTTGTCTTCTCATCGCTGTGATATTCCAATTTGAACACATCCAAGAGACCGCCTGCAAGGTAAGATCATTCTAATCGATTCTCTGGGGGAAGTTTGGTTACGACTTGCTAGAAGGAAATGTCATGGGAGGAATTTCATTTGAGTTACCACAGGACTGGTTAGGGTAGGCCTTGAAAGTGGGAAGTAGTAACGCGTTCTGGGTTGGACCAAAACCCACAAAAACTCCATTATGTTGGCACCCATCTCCAGCAATGCAGTTCGATGTTGCCTTATCGTTCTAGTGATAAATAAAAAGTTGGGTGTCCCAGTGTTCCAGCATGAACATCAAAGCAGGGTGACTGCCGACTAGTGCATTAGGCTTGCAACCCTGGCACGTTTCGTATGCACAACATTCATATTAACGGCCATCCAACGTGAAGAAAGGAAGGGTTGCTTGGTGAAAATGAGCCTCGAGTCTACAAAGACGTGGAATGAAAGCTTGTGAACACTCGTAGGTAGGAGCTTTTTGTTTGCGGCCCACGTGTCTGCTTAACAACACGATGAAAGTGGTTTTTGGAAAGGAACAGGAGCGTACAACTTCCCGACCAACGACGAACGAATATTTTGTTAGTCCTTTTTTCAAAATTATTATGTAAAAAAAAACATGATAGCTAATTAACAGCCATGAGAAACACACTTTTACAGAAAATACATGGTTTTTGAAAATAGAATCTTTCTTAGCCGACGAAAATTTCTTTCGAAATGACTTTTGTTAGTCCTTTTTCCAAAATATTATGGTAAAAAAAAACATGATAGCTAATTAACATCCATGAGAAACACACTTTTACAGAAAATACATGGTTTTTGAAAATAGAATCTTTCTTAGCCGACGAAAATTTCTTTCGAAATGACTTTTGACCTGCTTTTAAATCAAGTCTTGAGAAGTATTTTTTTTGTTTTTTCGCTGATCCTCACATCTTAGGCCCAACCCTTGTATTGTATTGATTATCATAAAAGCCCGATGAAAATTATACAATCCATAAATATAAATCAGTACATGTTTTGAGCCATTGTTTGGACGGGATATTGTTTTTCTTATCTAGGTCTTTATTGCATTCGCCCTGATCCATCTTGGAGCCTTCCAACAGTGTTTTCAAGACAAAATTTCGCTGTCCCAGAGGGATAATTGATCATTTCCCATCTTCTTCTCAGTGCCACATGGAATGGGGAGAAGAGCCCTGAGAATATTTCCTCTTGGATCATTCCCACAGCCATAAAAGAGACCACCTTGTTTGCTTTGCGAATCTTGATCAATCTAAGCGAGAATGAAACCACTTTTTGATGGCAGCAGGCCTGCTGGTCTTTCTGAACGAAAGGGCTCTTAGATTTGAAGGAAGAAGGCAACGGGGTTCTTTTATGGGAAACGGAGGCTGTCACATAATGGCCTGGATGCCAATCATGCTTCCCCTCTGCCATGCCTCAGTATCTCAAAAATGTGCATCAATGTATCTGGCAAATATTGGGAGAGCCTTTATGAGTCCCTTCAATCTCCAGTATTGTTATTACTAAAAAAACGTGGTGAACCTCTTCCAAGAACATCGAATGTAGCCTTCGAGAGCAATTCACTTGTCCACCATTTTGGGAGAACGATACTCAGGGATCCAAATTTAAGATTAATTGATGGGCTGTCTCCATTTTGAGGCTAGAAATGATTGCTTTTGGGCCATGAAAAATGGATCACATAGTTGTTAAGTGGACAAGACAACAGCAACTTCCAACAGGAAGTTGGATGGGGCCACCAAGGTAGCTTCCTAGTTTACATTTGGGCTTGCTTTCATTTGGGTGGGCCCTTACTCGCTCACTTACTCATTCTCTCACTCAGAGTCGATCAAACCAAACGAGATTGGTGAGAAACTGTGCTTAATTATTCAGGGCTATAATGAATTGGATATTAGTCAAAGTCACGAATGTCGAGGGCCTTTAATGAGTGAGTACCACATGGCTGGCTTCAAAGGAAGCTATTTTCCCCTGTTATTGATGAGGTGACCAAAAACGGGTTTTTGAATCTAGAAAGACTTTGGCTATTTTACATTTACCCCTTTTATTTAAAATCTGACATGGAAAATGTGAGCTTGGATGGGCAGTACTTCAATTGATAACTTGTGTAACTTTACCCTCTATTCTTGGATTGGAATGAGAAATGGGTGAAAAATTATATAAAATATGAAAATATTCATTGAATGAGCAAGGGATATGCTTGTTAGAGTGTATCAAGCAGGAATTTATGTTAAAAGCGAGTGGCACTTGCAGGTTTTAAATTGTAGGATAGATAGTTCAGAGTTTTAGGGAGATAAATGACACTTCAAAACACGTTTTACCCTTGAAAATTTTCTATGTTGCTGAAAATATGCAATGATCTGTGAAAAAGCGCATTCAATTAAAACCTAGGTATATCAGCCTCATAAGTTTGGATGCTGATCGCTGAAAAATAAGATAGAACTTTTTGAGCCCCAAAAATTGCAAGTAAAGGTATCTAGAATGGCAAACAATTAGACAAATAAACCCGAAATTTGTAAAAATATCAAAACATGCCAAATAAATTGGCGAATCGACCCAAAAATGTCGAATGCATTGGCAAACAAAATGAAACGTTTTGCGGGAAATTATGAAGATAAAACAAACTAAAAGTTTGACTGATCCATCATAGTCATCATGATGGATAATGGTGCAATGCCAGAATTTCCAAACTTATCCTAATGAAATTAGTCAACAGCCATGCAATTGATTAAGGATGGGGAATAGTGGGTATCTACAACTACAAGAAATCCAATAGAGAATACGCGACTTTGAAGAAAAACCAAGATATGGAGTTCACATTTTATTCAAGGTCTTTCAGAAAGCCTAAACAAAGGGGAAAAGGAAGACCAGCAATATATTGCCCAAAAGCTGCGCGTCCTACCAGGAATTGAAGAAAATGTTCCCTCTTGAATTACATGAACACTAATCTTGAGAAGGGTTTCACTGAAATTAACTTTTACACAGGCAATCAAATTGGACCAATTGACATAATGGACCCTTCATTTCCATGAGGTTAGCTAGAAAATGTCACAATGTGCGTTGAGTTTGAAAGAAAGTAAATATTTTTGAACCAGCTAAGGAACTTTTGAATTGACGCAATTTCATTGTATCATTCAGTGTTTTACGCATTCTTTCATATCCTTTACCAAATTACGAAATGAAAGTAAAGGTTTGTTCATCTAAAATCCATTGAAAAGATTTTAAGCACAATATATGTAAAACAACTCACCCCAATTTGCTCATATATATTAGGAATTATTAAATAAAATGAAAAATAACAGATAAATAAACTGGTAAATTTTAAAACAGTTCATTTTAGGTTATAAAATCTTATCTACTAGATTTTGACACTCCTATTCATAAGTGTCACACTTCTTCCTAGCTTCAAATTTAGAAAAGCGAAGACAACAAACGCAATGATGAAAATGGAAGACCACATTCTTGCAATTGATTGGTTGTTGTTCAGTATCATAAAAGTGTTTGTGACACATGTATGTCCACAAAAAGGTCACCATTCAGCAAAACTGTATTAGCGACAAGAACGCTCGATTGGACTTTTGAAGCAAGGAGCAGCCCAAATGCCATTCTATTTAAGTATTGTCCACACTCAAATACTAAAGATGACACGTAAGATCAGCAAGTCTTCATTGACTAATTTCAAAACTTCATTCAGCTCAGAGATGGAGCTTTGCCATTTTTCTGTGATATGTGGATGTCAAGCGAACTTTCTTAAAAGTTATAAATATGGACAGAGTGGGGCCGTAGGCTTTTTGGCTTTTAGTTCATTAAAAAAAAGGCGAAAGGCGGAAATCTTTACCGTCGCTTCAAGAAACTACACGAGGCTCAAAAGCAAATATTAGCCCTACAAATCCAACAGAAGAAATTGTACAAAAATCTTACAAGTTCGAATGGACGTCCTTCTTATCAGTCCATTCCACACCACGTCTGGGGAAAACTTGATATGTACTTTAGCCGCCTTGGAAATAGTACGAACGAAGCTCCCCCGAGATATTTCAAACGCTCTTGAATCGACGATAGAGAGAAGCCATTCAATTGAGAGAAATTTCCTCATTTCAAATGACTTGCCAAACTAGAGTATATCTCACTGACAACTCAAATCTGTTTTGAAAGACGTACGTATATGGTTCATTCATTTCAGGTGTTCAATGTGGTTCCCTCCATATCTGCCATAACAGGCATCTCTCCGGGGCGTTACCTGTGGCGTATAGTCATCGCCTTCCACATTGGCCCTCGGTTGTTAATAGCCTACACATATTTCCAGTTCCTCCAGGGACTGGTGATCTCATTTCAGTCCCAGAAAGAGAATTACAAAACCAGTAGTGGAACCTTGTCGCCATCGCCGTCGTCGTCGTCGTCTTCCTCCATTGACGGGTCTTGGGGTCGAGGTCGGATTCTTTCCAAATTGGTTCGAGGCGTATTCTATGCTCAGCTTGTGGAAATGGTTGGGCTCTGTGGGATATCCTTTATTCATAATAGAGAACACTACCGTGAGTACACTATTCACACACTATTCACACACTAATGATTGCCAATCATCATCAGAAGTTACAAGCGCAAGGTGATACATATCTGTTGGGGTATTGCCCAAAAGTGCTTCCTTTTAACTTGGAAAACAATACACATACAGTATGCCCCGCTTTGTGGCCCAACCTCCACATTTTCCCCCAGGAAGAGCTCGTCAATTTCAGTGTTAAACATCGCCAATATCTTGGAAAGCGTTCTATGTATATCATCCAACGTAAACAAGGCGTGTGGCCTAAGGAAGTGCTAATACTTATTTTTAGGTAAAGTGTGTAAATAATTTTACCAAGTTCAAAGGAGATCCTTGTTATCTCCATATCTACCAATTTACTTTAATAATGAAACTTTTAGAAGTGTCCTAAGCGTCGTTGTCTATCCGTCATCTTATTTTGCTTTATTTGGCAACACACAAGGGTGACTAACTTGACAATTTCCCGGTTAAGAGCTGTCACCCTGGTATCTTTCTGGAATCCAGCCAAAGAATCGCAGTTCTAGCCCCGAAATTCTCAGCAGATCTCTTCAGGAGGCGTATCTGTGTCACTGAAGGCCACTCTGATTGACATAGAGACAGTTCTTTTGCAAAATGTTCACCCTCGCGGCCACTAGAATCCAAGTAGTACAAACTCGATACGAAAACTTGACCACAAACGCTTTACTGACTTGTTTTCGGTTCGCCATCTCGATCCAGGTGATTCGCCACGAAAGCCATAGATCTGCAGGAACACAAGACTTGGTGAGGCTCAGAGAAACCTCTCAATTTTCTGTCCATTATCTCGAATTAGGAGATTCCGGCCCATTCGCAACAAAAAGAATAGTTACGATTTTTCCCAGGATCGATGGGTTGTTGCCAACTGGAACAAGAACAAGTCAAGAAATCTTGGGCTTAGTTCGCATAGAAAATTGTTAGAGAGTTTGAAGAAACCGCCCACTGATGCTTAAACGTGAACACATTCCAATTTCATGCATGGCTAGTTGTGTTTCCCCAAGTCTTGTCCTTCTCGTTTTGCCGCCTGAGATCTTTCCACTTTCCACGATCTCCCTTCTCCAGTCAAATCTTATTGCGAGCGTGTTCTGATGGAAACGCTCCACAAGAGGAAACTTCCTTTCAAAATTTCATACATTCTTTCTTGAGCCTGTGATTTATAACCTACTGATATGCGGAGCATCTTCGTGTGTGCCATCAAGTATAAGCTACAGCTCGAGGCCAACCAGAAAACTTAGCCCTCCAAATCGTGATTTTCCAATCTAAAATTTATGATTCGGAGCAGGATTTTTTTAGCGTTTCGTGGGTGCTGTTCTTTCCTGCCTCTGCATTTATTTGAACATGATCATGGCTGTAGAAAGGGGCCTGGGCTCTCTTTCTTCTATTCAAGAGGCAAGTCATGGAACCTGCAGTTCCAGGAACTGGAGATTCCGAGAACCAAAGAAGTCGAGTAAAAGGCCTGCAGAGAACAGAGATACAAGGAACTAAAAGGAAAAGAGCTTGGTTTTGTCGGTTTTCCCTGCAAAATCGACTGTTGGTTGTCAAGAATGGACACAAATAGGGCCCTGTCCTTCCCGAAAACGCCACCATAGCCGAGATGGGTATCTTTGAGATGCAAATTTATTTATTACGAGCTTGTTTCGCAATTGGGGTCTGAATGAACAAATGCGGAGAAACTTCGCATTGCCAACTCTTCATGCACTAACTTGCCTGCACCTCTTGACGTTTAATCTACATACGAAATGACTATTTCAGCCAAAATGCAAACTAATGTCATTGATTTCCGTCTTTTCCACTTGAGTAATCTGCTCTACATTTTGAGCCTGAGAGAGAGCTTCATAGTTGTAGGTTCTGCAATGACAAAATTATAGCACTAAATTCATTAATGGCACGTCACGTCCAGATTTGACAGTGGGAAACTTCTGAAGCAAGTCACATCGTGGAACAGGGGCTTTTGAGTGTGATGACGTTTTCCCTCGGGCTCAATTTGTCTTTCATGCATGCGGGTGTTTTTTCACTTTTGGATTTCTTTTGAGTAAAAATGGGGGTCACAAATTGGTCAAAATAATCGAATCATTAAGGCTTTTTTCGAGGGAGACGTAGATATTATCTGATAAATGAGATTGTGCTGGTTGAACAAGTTGAGCTTTTTTATTATGAGAAATTCATTATTTTCTCAGAAGAAAGCTCCTACGCCATTTTGTTCATTCTTCAACCTTGATTTACAAAAAGTTCAAATGATGCATCATTACGTGATTTCTATGATGATTCTCATATACTGCTTTTTAAGTGCTTTTGCAGGCGGCGAAACTTGAGTGCAGGAAGTAAATTTATCCTTTAACGTCATAAGATTTGTCTATTCATTGTGAAATAATGGATTCCTTAAGAAATTCTCTCATTTCTCAGGAACTAATAGTACATAAGAATAAATACTATGAAGACCTTACCTTGCGATCTAGCTCATAAAAAACTTACATACCTAAAAATATTTCAAAAAAACTATTATCATCAAAACCTAATTGATGGAAAACGCATGAAAGGACCCTTTATTCACATATAACTCAGTAGTGGTTTCAACGATCATGATCTGATGTGTATTATATTCGGGTAGTACATTAGTGTGCTGCAATGCAAAATGTCATCAAACGGGTTTTTGAAAATCAGTGTTGCAAAATTCTGTAAGTGTGTTAGTTTTGAGAGTGACGTAAAATCCAAAAACAATGAAATCAAAATTGTTTCTCACGGTTTTGCAAGCAAAAGAAGGGCTAAGATGTGTGTTTAGGTATTTCCATAGAAACTTGAAAATGCATTTTAACCATTGTGACCAGAAAACAAGGGACCATATTTTCGATTTTGATTCATTGTGAACCTCGGGCCAGCATTCCAATTAGGCCCACAGTAGATATTGACGGCTCTCATAACATGAAGTTTCTTCTGAAAATGGAGATGTTTTATGAAAGATAATAAGAGCCACAACGAAGTCGGCCCGATTGGAAATGGATATGTTCTTGTTAAAGATAAGGGTGCAGATTTCAGGCAAATAAAAAGGGCCTTTGAAGCCCCCAAAGAGGCAGAAAAAAGGAGCCAGCATAACAAATAAATTGACAAGTAAAACCAACAATGCCAAATAAATTGACAAATAAAGCAGAGGTTTGTTGATTTGAAACCCATAGTGAAGCTTTTTAGCCCAAAGTTATTGATGAACCACAACACCTCACTTAAATTTGCCCTTTTTGTTATACACTGGTATACAAAATGATAAAACAAGCAAGTAAAACTTGACCCTGCAAATGAATTTCCTTTTGGGCGTAAAATCTTATTCTGTAGGACCTAAATATGAACCATAATGACATCGAGGTTTCTGTTCATTCGCTCCACATCTCTACGACTTCCAGACCATAGACTGCCAAAATTAATCGAAGTTTGGGTTAGTGGTCAACATTTGCTCGACTTAGCACCCGTCTGACGAGGAACAAATGTCAACTCTACTTTATTTGGTCCAAGTGGAAACAAATTACTTACCATGTTCCAAGCGAAGCCTTGTAACTAAAACGAGACATGTTGAGTCTTCTGTTCTTCTGTTCTGGTGATCTAATAGTTTTATCTTTCTTTACAGCTACTCATGAGAAAGGGTTCATCTTGTATCTGTCGTCCTCTCATGTTCTATTCCTCTTGGTTCTGACCATCTACTATCTGGTGTGGCCTCACTTGAACGCTGGTCAACAGAGGTCTTACTACAAGAAACTCTACATTTTCCTTTTCTCGACCTTTTCACTATTCCTCATGGCCTACTTCTACTATAGACACATCAGACACTGTGATGCCTTGGGTAAGATATCTCGATTATCACACACGAAAATCCCGACACATAATCTTCAAGACAAGATTCCAATAAAAGACGCTTCGCTTGCCAGACGAGTGAGGGGCTCAGGGCGCTTTCTTTCTATGAAGTTGAGAATAGAGTTCCATCAGTTCATATTGATGCTCAACCATATGGTATGGAGGGGAGAAGATTTAGGAAGGCCGTGTTTGCCTACGACAAAAAGGAAGGAGGAAAGGCCACAACAAAAAAGTGAATACACCAACAAAAGCTGGCCCAGAAATTGTGTTTTCATTGGTGAAACTCAGTCCGGATGCTCTCACTTCCCACGGGAGTATGAACATCATTTGTCTTTTCAAACAGTTACCCGATGGTTTTTTGTCACATGATAAAGCACGAACTTTTTTGGATCGAACGTACAGCTTGTGAATTTCTGGTCCCATTGTATAAAATTGTCTGCCCAGGCTTTTAGCTCCATGTAAAAATGATATATCAATAACAATTTCAGACCATTCCTACAGAATTTGTGGCTGAACGTACGCTTAGGCTTTACTTAAAGAACCATTTTTCATGAGTTTTTGACGTCACACTCTGTGGCCAAACAATTTAGCCCAAAGTCGACCAAAAAGAAGAGAACACTTGGTGTAAGCGAAAATATCACGCCCAGAAATGCCAATTCTCTGGATCTGAACTAATCTAAAAAAAATGCAGGATCAAGATTTGTTTTGTCCTTTTTCATAGGCTTGATTACGCAAATATCGTTAGTTTTTTTAGTTTTAAGTCATTGATGCTCAATTTTGGCAGGGAAAGAGTCAAAATAAGGCTAAATTTTGTGTCTTGCTGGAGCCATCGAAGGGCTTTCTCTTGAACTATCCGAACTAATGTAGTTACAAAATTTGTCTGAATTAAACCAAATCTAGTTCCTTTGGAGTATTCATTCAAGGGAAAGACAAGTAGAAAGGCCAAACGACCTTTGGATAAGATTTACGAGGGTCTCTGAGCAGAGCTCCCCAAGATGTTTGGTGACATCTTTATTCTTCTTTGGAAAAGTCTTCTCGCTTGAGTTGCTTGAACGTATGTGAATCTGGATTTGCTTTACCATGTCAAAAAGTGCCCAGTCTTCAACTGATTAAGTGCATATTGGACAAAGTAGCTGCAAGATTATTCCTCTGGTCTAAAAGGTTCCGCAGAATCGAACTCCAGTACGATCAAGTAGCTCAAGATCACCTTCCTGCTCTTGGCTAAATTATTCATGGAGAATAATGTTCTCTAGACTTTGGACTCATATCAGATCCCTTTCTAAAATAGGGCTTATAGTGGACAGTATATGAGCTGGGCGGAGTATGTTTGTTAGCAAAATATTTGTATATCCAAGGCGCCATGTTCAGTTGGCCCTGCTTTTGCTGTTCATCATGCCCCATATACCAAGCCAAAACCACAAAACACGCGTCACTCGAGCCATCAGTAGGGAAGGTATCAGGAATTCTCAAATTGTCACTTCGAGGCGGAAAAGCGCATTAAAAATCAGCAGCCAGGGCCCCTAATCTGACACTCATCCAAATTCTGGCAAGGTTCTGGCGAAACGAGACAAGAAATCAAGATGCCATACCGTGTGGTTCCTTCTTAAGCCGACTCGATCTTATCCAAATCAGGGGGGAAATCTCCCAAGTAAATCCTCTTAAAGCACGACAGGAACACACGTCGTGCAGGAGCTTCGTTTCATGGTGGAAGAAAAATAGTACACCATGCATGACTAGGCACCCTGAAAAAGCAAGTGGCCTTTCTCCTCGTGTTCTTGTTTGGCTTGGACAATCAGTTGTCCTTGGAGTGGTAATGGATCCAGCCTAGTCCCAAAGCTGAACCAGACGACCATGGCAATTCGGAAATGGCGAACATCTGATTCCAAATGGCATGTTCAATGTTCCCAGAGACCTGGAAATGGCCACAATAATTAGATAAGCGGCCGATTTGGGGTTTCATTTTTGGAGGCAAATCTGGGAAGTACATGGAAGCGCTGAAATGGATTGCACCAGCTCCTGTGCTGGTAAAAGTAGTTGAAAAGCAAACTTTTTGATTGAAGCTGGTGTTTGCAAAGTAATCATTCTACTTCTGTATTCTAGTTTGAGTTGGTTTCTGGGACCAACCCACACTTGGGTATTCGTTTTGGACTTTTCTCCGCACAAAGTGTCCAACTTTGCTTCTCTGCAGTTAAATCAATGTTGTGAAAAGTCCGGAATGAAGTTAGAGAAAGACAGCCACAACAAACGAAATGAATTAAAATCGCAAAGGCACAACACGTCGCCACTCTGCAGGCATACTACTCGAGAAGAAGTTTCGAGCTTTCTCTAAAAGCATTAATGGGTCAAAAAAGAAAGTCATCGTGGTGCGTTATCTGTTGAGATAAAAGATTCAGTCTGAGCAGTGTTGGTTTCTTCCTTCATCTTGGTATGAAAATAGATCTTTGATCGTAAAGTAGAGCTGAGGTTGCACCACTTCTATTTAATTGGCGCGGTCCTAGAAAAGCTTACCTTTCTGTTTTGTTTTTCTAGAAGGACTTTTTCAATTTTCAGTTCAAGACCTCCCAACAAGGTGTTCCCTGGCTGGCTAATAAAGCACTCCAAACAGGGTGTCACTTACTAGACAAAGCAAAACAAGTAGTTTTCAAATGAGTTCATATCTTTTATCCGCTAAGATTGTTTGAAAACGACTATCTCAATGCAATACCTCAAGCTAAGGTTACATGCAAAGCAGAACAAATTTGTTACAAGTATGGCATCGGCCTGGAATCCTCCAAATCGGCAAAAATGTGGTCCATCTCATCTGTTCTGGGACAATGAAATGTGTGAATGAACGGCACGTGTCCTTTGGTCAAATAGGTTACTTAGGAGGAACTTGAAGGTCACCCCTTAAATCTCATCTAATCTGAGCTATGTGGTGGAGGTTCCCAGGATTCCAGTCAGAGTCAAAGAATGCGCTCGTGTCGCCAAAAATAAATGGCCCTGGAATGTGTTTGCATGCCCAACATTACTTAAAACCGTTATTTATGGTTCATTTCTTTCCTTTCCAGCCTTCAGTATATTTGCCTTTGTTGAATATTTCGTGGCTGCCGCCAACATGGCCTTTTATTGGACAATCGTGGACGATCTACCCAACGAAGAGGTCACGGTTGGTCGACCATCCTCAACAACCTCCATGTCCAATGGGAGCAACCATCTCGATGGAGGAGATCCGATCACTAAGAAAGACAACTGACAATCTCAATTGAATTGCATTGTTCCTGTTTTGACTGATTGATCTGCTGTTCTGTCATCCGCATCACCTCGTACTCATCTGAAAAGCAAAGCACCCTTACTTGTGGTAAAGATACCCAAGCAGTAAACCACTACTAGGCAAACATGTCCTAAGGCATCAGATTTATCAAATCAATTTCGGAGGTTGCGTGAAAAAGGATCCCCAAATCCAATAAAGAACCCAATGGTACACTCAAGGTGCTACTCAAGGAAATGAGTGAAACAATATCAGAGCGAAATCAAGTAATTCACGAGGACTTCAAACTCCCATTCCCCTCATTCTCATTTTAGCACTTGAACTATTGTTACAATTAATTAGAGCAGTTGATCATATTCTTCATATGTTATAGATCAGTACAAAGAAAAACAACCTTTCCAAACTATTGAGACCCATTCTCCGTTCTAGCTTGATCTAGTCAGTAATATTCTAGCATACCACTCCCACATCCCCTCACAATACCCACCAAAGAGTTCTAGAGATCTCTATTTATTCTTATTATCAAGCTCAAGCCGACTTTGAGATCGAGAATAAACTCCATTCACAAACCAAAAAAGCGCAGAATGTCAATTGTCTGGTTTAATGGGGTTTATTTTAATACACATAGAAAACTCATTATGATTACCACATCGAATCTAATGGGTTTTTTTGTTGACAGGGGCTCGCTATCTACTCTATATTATTCAATGCTTCATGACCAAGCATGGTTCAAATCGTTTACCAATCTAATTTGGAAGGGTCAAAAAGTCATTGCTTGCTTCTCTTTAAAATTTTAAATCATAATTGATTTGCGCTCAATTCACGGTTCAGAGTGATAGATAGTCTAATTAGCAATATCTAATAGATCATGATCAGAATAAATAAAGTTGGACAGAAATATGTTTCAATAATGAGACACATGCGATTGACCAAAGGCATGCCTCCAAAGTAAGGTAAACCACGTTCCTATGGCAACTGGTTTGAACAATCCAATCAAAAGTGGGTGTGCGCGTTTGTGTTAGAAACAAACGATGCCGACGAGTTTTATTACACATATGTACTGTTTGACGTCAACGAGAACGGCTTCTTCCATCTAGTTTTTTGCTCCATTATGACTTAGAGTGTTGGTATCCACAACAATGACCTCGGGAACTTCTACGGAGGAGCCATTGATGGATCCAGAGGGTGACTCCATTCCAGACATGTTTGTCACGTCGTCATCTCGTTCCTCCTGCGGACAAAGTCAAAAAAGGTCATGAGTCATGACTAGAAAACAGCACGAGCTTCAGAGTACATTGAGGACAAAAAGAACTGGGTTGGTAAGGGTCGAGGTTAGAGCTCAGTTGTTACCTACAATAAGCAAATTAAGTTGAGCATAGAAGAAAGATACTTTTAAACTGGTGTTTGAGGACCGTGAAGCCGAGAACTATACTCGCCTCCATGTCTAAGCCCAGCTAAAAGAAACTCTCCGGGCTTGCCAAATCCAGCTAACAACTGACCTTAGTTCAAGGCAAGCTTATTAACATTGTTCAAGCTTCAAATCACTTCAAATTCCATTTCATTTATACCTCCGTCATTTCAGTGGACCGTGAATTGCTTTTTGAAAAGGTGAGAAATGATGATCTCTTCAACACATCAACCTTAAATTATATGACTCGATAAAAATGGAACAGTTTTTTGATCGAGAAAAGTTAGAAAGCATGAATTACCTTGACCACTTCTTCCCACTTGTCTGCCAGCATGGCTTTGGCGTTCTCCAGACCTTGATCATGTTCTTTCTGCTCCATTTCATCTCGGAGAGCGTCCATGGCTTTCAGCTCCTCTTTGGAGAGGGCCTCCACAACTGCTGCCCCGTAGCAGTCGCCTAACAAGTTGTTGGTAGTTCGGCAACGATCCCTGTTTAAAATTGGTGAGATGATTGAAAAGCGTTCCGAGCGGTTTCGCAATGGAATGTTGGAGTGGAATAAACTTACACAAACCAATCGATGGCCCACAAAAGTGATACATCTTGATAAGGAGCATCAATAGCAGTCAGGACAATCAGCATCAATACTAACGCAGCGCTGGGTACGCTCGCCGCAGCAATACTTGTAGCAGTGGAGGTCAATCTACAAACAAGAAAGTGGTTTACATTTTTTTAACTTTTGCAACTTTGGGCACCCTGAACATGACGAACGGGTTCCTGAAATGGCGTTAAAATCTTACACAACGGTAGCAAGTGATCCAGCATCCAAATGGATATCGTTCATTTGAGCAATAAAGATGGAGGCCACGGTGACGAAGAGTGCTGTTCCATCCATATTGACAGTGGCCCCAATGGGCAAGACGAATTTGGAAATCCGAGAATCCACTTTGTTGTTTTCTTGCATACATCGGAACGTGACCGGGAGAGCAGCAGCTCTGTAAATAATGGTGAGAAATGACGAGTGAATTTAGGGCCTCAAGGACTGCTTGAACTTGTTTTTTTTTTACAAGACATGAGCAATGAATAATGAATAATGGGATGTTCTGTTTTTTAATGAGTTTCATTTGACTTAAATCGGCGGCTTTCTAGCGGTTGCCCTCTACATCTACTACGGAGACGCTCGCCTGATTTGTCAATATTGCATACTGCTTTGTTTGTTTGGTTTTTGGGATTGATAAATTGGGCATTTTTGAGTATGGATTTCCATTTGCGTGGTGTCAGAGTCCCCTGTGACGATCCAGATCCAGCCGAGGTGACCAAGGCCCTGAAAAACTGTTGATTATCATCTCTCATCTGGGAATTACTTTATGGGGATGGATAATATGCGCGGCGGAGTTGGGCAATACAGGAGGAGCTGAAGGAGGGCCGGAGGTGTGGCAACACAGTGTGAGCAACAAGTCGCCCTGAAATGAAGGAATTGAAAACAGCACTTACCCAGATCGCTTGGACTTGTTGCAACAGTTGCCACCACACTGTGCATGCATCCTCCTGCATGTATTTTTCTGCTGCAACGCAGCTGCACTACCCAGACAGTGTTGTAGTCACAGCAGTGCAGCATCAAATCTGCACCTTTCAGCCTCTCAACTGCATCTCACAAGCAGCTGCATCATCTCTCAAGGACTTGGACTTGCAGTAGTCTCTGTAAAAGAGGACTACAAGGGGCGGGGCTTGAGGAGGAGTTTGAGATGAAAAGAGATCTCAATGCAAGGTGCACTCTGATCCCTTGAAGACTTTAATGAGTTGTCATATCACCTGCTGCCCTTTCAGCCACTGCTCTGAAAGCAGCTCAACTGTTTTCTGGAATGGCAAGGAAATCAAAGAATTATTAATTTTCAAACCCAAACTCAAACTGAAAGCGAGAAGACTAAATCAAAGGGTTAAACTTGGTGCGGATCCCAACCAAGTTGAAGGAAGCGGATCTGAAATCAAGAGTTACCAACAAAATCCACCGTGAGGCACTTATGGGGCAAACAAGGTGCCACAACGGAGCATCAAATGAAAGTGATGGAAAACCCAAAGCAAAAGACCAAACAAGCAAACAGAGCAGGCATGCATTTCACAACCCACGAGCCCCACCAAGAAATTCTACCCAAAATGTTGGGCTCTGGAATGGAAAATGGAGAAAGACTTCAAGATTGCAAATGTGAGAGTTGCCCACCAACTGCCCTTGGAGAGACGAGTAAATCTCAATTAGGGTTGAGAGAACTTTGAGAGATGAAAACCACCCATGAAGAAACATTCCAAGTCAAATGAAAGGCACAGACGAAGAAGCAACGCAAGGCTTCAGTATTCAACGCTTTCTTGTTGGCCAATTTCTACCGAAGAGGCAAAAATGTGGACACTGACTTTGTGTGGCTTCTCCTTGCATTAAATCACTCATTAAGTGGTGATAAAGGGTGGAGAAGTCCGCCAAGAATTTACTTCTTCGTAAAACTTGGCCCTAAAACATGGACGAATGAAGCGCTGAGAGATAGAAAAAGCCAGATGACGAGTATACGGCAAGCACAAGAAGATCAGCAAGAGCAAGGAAAGGTCTTGTTTCAGCATCCCTGATCTAATGTAAGCCCACGAATTTTGGGCCCCAAAGCGTTACACAGCTATGCTGAAAGAAAACAAGTTAAAGCCGTGGCAGCTACGGATGCAATTGGTGCCAGTGTAAAGTTGAAAGCCGCCCGTCATAGTTAAGAGACATTTTAATCATCCCTACTAGGGTTGGTATCCAATCCTTAGTGATGCTGTTGATAGCTTGAGTATAATTTGGAATTAATTATAGTAGCTATACTAATGATCAAATCAGTATTAGTTATAGTGGTAGCTATCAGGGTGAGCGAGGACATCCGGTCGAGTCTCCTGTGTGTTAGTCATTCACCGCAACAATACCACTTTAACAATTAGATTAGATCAAGGTCAACACGGTGCATGGACTCACGTTGAAGCGGTGGCGAATGCCGTCATCCAGGATTGAAAAAGACCCCACCAAAACTTAAAAGGGTTCTTGCGAACAAAAATGAAGTAGATCAGCTGGAGAATCGTGAATTGGTAGAGGAATATGCCTGACACCACGGTCACAATGAATAAACCAAGTTGAGACATGACAGAAGAAAGGTTGGCCACACTCAAGATCTTGGCACAGATGACGCTACTAATACCAATGGGCGAGATCCTAAAAAAATAGCTCCGGGTTAGCACGTATGTGTAAGACTCATTATTTCAGTCAGAAACGTACCACATGATTCCATACACCATTTTCATGATGACTTCATCGATAACGCTAAAGAAGTTAATGACCATCTGAGCCTTTTTCCCAAGTGATCCAAGGACAGTGCCGAAGGTCAAACAAAAGAAGATAATGCCCAAGGTGTTGGTTCCCGAGCGGTAGCCCAACTCTCGGACGTAATCCAGATCGGCGGTAGTATTCACTTCAATTTTGGTTGGAATGTATTTCGTGTGAGCCTAGACATCGTGAACAAAACCATCATCTTCACCATCCTTGTCTTAGATTGTATATTATGGTACTCACAGTTTGAAACGAAGCCTGAAATATGTTATCGGGAAAGAGATTGCGCCCAAGGTCCAAAAAATTATCCACAATGTCGACTTTCCGGTCTTCCGTTGTTCCACTTCCCAATGCATCCTTGGTTTCTGTGCTTCCAGGGTGGATCGCCAGCACAAGGATCAAGCCTGTATTAAACCCAAACGTCAGAAAAAGGATCCTATCAAACTAACTATGGACTATTTTCTAACTTTACCAATGAGAGCACTGATCAAAGATGTAGTCAGAAAGTACACAATCGTTCTCAGAGCAATCATCCCATTCATTTTGGCGTTCAGACTTGCCGCCCCTGAAAAAGAGAAAATTTATCTCCATAACCTTTCAGAGGGTTAATTAGGCGGATGGCGTGAGCCTTACTTGGTCCATAAAGATTCTAAAATGGATGCCTGCACGAACCTTTAGAAATTCCCAGCTTAGCCCAAAATGAAAGAATAACCATACTTTAAGTGGGTGATTTAATGAAAGGCCTAAATGATAATCTCCTTGAAGCATGGAAGAACATCCTCCTTTCATCTGACATTGTTCAGCAGAAGCATGAGCGACATTCCCTAAATCCTCTTTGATTACTATCGTTCGTGTCCCGTCGAAAGGTCAAAAGGCACGTGAGTTGGTTCTTTATCATCACGGTTGTGAAAGATGCCTCCCTTTTTATAAGACTCCATTTGATACCTGGACCTTTATTCCAAAATGCCACCTCATCTTATCGTCAGTCTGGCTTTATCTCGAAAGCCTCGTTCCCTACTCGGGTTTGAAATGACGAACTTACCCGTTATAAGGGAAGCAATGATCAGTGGTAAGATCATGAGTTTCAAGAGTCTCATGAAGAGTTCTCCCGGGTAAGCGATGTAAGAGATCGAGAGATCATCCAGTTCGTAGGGTCGCAGCAAGACGCCCACCAAAACGCCCATGCTCACTCCTGAGAAGGTGATGATGAGCAAGAGGTTCTTGGATATCCATTGCGTGATCTTGGACATGGTGACCTGCTGCATTTCAGGTTTCATCTTAAACTGCCCAGGTTCTGAAAGCAGAAAGAAGTAGGACAATGCATGCAGCAGTTCTGAAAAAGCCAGACATTCTACTAGCACTCATGGAAATGATCAGAAATGTTCAATCTCCAGCAATACCGTCACTCTTTGCAATTTCTTTGATGGGATGGGAAACCTGTCCATTGGTCAAAGACATACTAGTTTTTGAATGAACAAATCAGAGTGAGAGCTGGCACAGCAAAAATGTGTAATTTGAGCTAATTCGCTCTTTCAACTGACTTTGAAGCCCGATTTTAGAGAGACACGGCCATTAAATTCCCAATCATGCTTCACTTGACGGGATTGATTATGTTTACTCCACCTCCACTTGTGAAAAATGGGTTGTATCAAGGTCCTGCTGTTCAATTCTTGCGAAGTCTGAGAGTTCTTCATTGATCCCCTTGCAGCCTTCAAGGCAACAAGTTCGAATATACGAGCACAAATATCATCTTGGTTAGAGCAAACAATGACCACAGGCAAAAAAGAACTAGTGAAGACACCAATCAAGGGCTTCATGTTCCCTCTAACACGTATTGAGAGTTAAACTGAAGTTTCTTTGTTAGTCAAGTGTTATTAACTTTACTAACGTTAAAATGGCTAATTCCAAATTATATTCAAAGGCACATCCATAAAACAATTCTCCGCATGACATTTTCCACAGCTTAAATGTCAAGCCCATGTGTGCGTTCTGATTTAATCAGTCTTCGAGTAATCCGCGTACAAAAATAGGTAAGGCGTTTTCTGTCGATGAGCTTGAAATTTGGCCTCACCCTGCTTAATATTGTGCCTACGGAATGTTGGGGAAAAATGGATATTGGAACTCTCAGAGCCGGGGAATTTTGACACAAGTAATCACACTGCGATCAAAAGTCGGACTACCGTCGAGCTACATAATTGGGTTCCAGGACAAGTTCTGGGACGGATGGGAAATTCCACTTCGGATGCTCTGATTTCCAGAGAGAGTTTACATAGAGACAAGTCAGACAACAATCCTTGAGGATTTCTTGGACCTGACCCAAGATCCTGGCCAAAACTTACGTCAAACAACCCCCCACCGGCTTGCGTCTTTCAAGCATGCAACCTACGTACATTCCTATCTTTTCATTGCGTCGTGGCGCTGCATGTTGCCTGGTGCAATTTAACCCATTCGTAGGCCTTAGGCCTTTGATCATATTGAGGTCTCCTAATCTGGCACAAGGCATGAATCATACTCTATTGTTATTCGTTCCATCTAATAAGGGCTAGATACGAACTTGCAAAATGGAGTTTGTGCGTTGGCCTTGTTGACCAAAGAGCAACAAAAAGGGCAACATATGTTATTGGTGTTGGAACTTGGAAGGCACAGTTAAAGGCTATGAAATGGCAAAAAGGTTCGTTCGTAGCGTCTGTGTTTCCTTTTTTTTTGTTTGAGGACGTCGTTAAGGAATAAGCACTTGGGAACTTGGGAACAAGAAGTTCAAGATGGATGAGATTGGAGGATACACAGAGGTGGAACTCAGGAGATGAAGCCAACCAAAAACGTTTGTAACACAAGTTTGAGACCATATTGACGTCATCATGACCTTTGTAGGCATCAATGAAGCCCGATTGCTTACCTAAGAGCCATTCCATGGCGGAGAGGTTCTTCTTGATGTTGGACTTGATGTTGTTCGAGTCAGAAGTTGACGGTTTGTATTCGGAATCAGATTGGGATTTGGCCATGATCACTCGACCTACCTAAATTCTTTCAATACCCAGATGTTACTGGAATACTTTAACTCCTCGTTTTTGAGATGCTGTCTTTTACGCTTGTTCTCCAGCTTTAATGCCTTTAACCGGTCAAATGTCGACTGGTGGAGTATAGCCAGTTTGCACGCTTATCGGACCTCTTGTTCTCGAAGTAGAATCAGTTCGGGATCAAGGCTGGGTGTAGCACCTGGGGGCAACCACCACGAATTCGCAAGGATGATCTGGGGAAGCAATCTTGGGAGATTGTTCTGGACTTGACCAGGGGTCGGAATCGAGTGATTCACCAAATTGAATTTGGCCAGAGAGGTGATCTCAAGGGCAATTTACGTTTATGTCGTATGGTGATGACTGAGCAGAAGGGAGGTGAGCATAAAGTTAACTCAGAAGTACTGGTGGGGAACAAGGGAGCTCTTCGGGGAAGTATTCTTTATCGAGTGGTCGGTGGGCTGAAATCAACCCAGTACGTACGTACATGAGCCACGAACGGACGCCAACGGCAAATTCCTCTCCCAATCCAAAAAGAACGGAGACCTTGGAAGGAACGAAAGATACTCTTGAGAGGCATATACATGGAGGGAGGCCTTCCTTTCCGAGTTCTCGCGTACCAAGGTTTGTCGTCCTTCTGGCGTGGGTAGAAGAATCCCAAGGCGGCCAGCCCCACCCGGGGAAACAAGGGCCAGCCTGTTCCACGCTTCTTCTTATATAAATGAGAGAGCTCGGCTCTTCACGACAAGGTTAGTAATCCGAGGACGCAGCGCAAAGTCTCCATGGAGCCTATGGATTGGAAGGTACAAAGGCCATGTCTGTTCCAGTCCGTGCTTTAGTAACTTGCCACAGAGACACTCAGCCAGCAAGGTGTGGAGGAAAGGCTGAAGAGAGGAGGGTTTCCAGAAGCCTTGCATTGAGCCGGCTTTACGTTACGTCAGCAAGGCCAAATGCAGGCACAAAGTAGCATCACAAATTGCCGGTCTCTTTAGCGACTGCCTAATCCATTGAGCTTGGCTGCTACCAACCCCGCTCACAGAATTTGCCTGGATCCTTGAATCCTTCTAACTTGGGGCCAGAGGTTAGCTGGGACATTGGGAACGAATGGGAATGGGCAATTGTATAGCATGGGCAGAACTTCTGCAAAAGCACCAATACACGAGTCATTCTAACCAATATTGGATTTGACTACGGTTTCGCAACAAAGTTTCGCTCAAGGGAAAAAAAACAACAATTCTGGCCGACCAATTTTTTTGGGTAATGCTTTTCATGAGCGTTTGAAGGTGCCCACTTAATCTTGAAGCTATTACTGCCTTGGATATTGCAATACGGACTTCAATCATGTCCAAGACCCTTTCTCTTTGAAAAGAATCGTGAGACTTGATAAATTATCCATGGCTTTGCAATCATGAATGGGTTGCTGGGATCAGATTGTTGTTTTTTATATTTCTTTAGAAGAAATGGAATGTGAATTTCAATAAATTTCGGACTCCAATAACTGAGCTAGCTGATTCTACGCACCAAAACTCTTGTGAGGCTTCAAATTAAGGAACTTTCTTAAGATTGGCATTTTCAAGACTTCGCCTGCATTTACGTCACGTCTGATAATCTAAAGCGATCGTGGATAGCATGTAATGGGAACAATTGGAGCCCGCCTTGTTCTTTAAATATAGCTCCACTGGGCCTTAGTGAACGCATGTTAAAGAGCGTGTATGTAAACGTTAAATTGCCTTTGAAGGTACCAATAAATAAAAAAAAATCCTTGGTTCTATCGACGATTTTGGCCTAACTAGAGTACAAATTGTATGGGTGGAAACATGGTGGGATGAAATCCAGTTCTCACTCGATTGCCAAAGAAAAAGGAGAGAACATCCACAGATAAGGAAGGGTAAAAGAAACGTTCCCATGGAATCTGGTAATAACCACTTTGAGGGCAGATAAGTTCGGAGACGTCTGTGGTGCTTCGTACTGCACATGAATTCCAGTCCAATGAAGAGGAATCGCTGATGGAGCAGAATGCAATTAAGTGTATCGGTTGTGACCTCTAAATAGAACGTCTATAATTGCCTGCTCTGATATTGTTTTGATTCGTCTGAGAAAGCATTGGTTTCAGAAACGTTCAAGTTTGTATATTATCTCATATGATATTACACATTTATGACTGCCAAATCTGGAGGGACTTTTTTTGCTTCATATCTTGTTGAGAATGGGGAACACGTGATTACTTGGAGCCCCGAATGGCTTTAGATTACTTAGGGAAAGTCCCTTTCTCTCTTTGCAAATATTGGCCGGTCATAATTACTTTGAGGCGGAAACCAGCTCTCAAAACTTAGAAAAACGTAAGACCAATTGATCTAGGTTTATGTTTTCAATGAAGCAAGAAGTTCTTATTGAACCAATCAGGATTAGATTAAGAACCAGCTTGCAAAGGTCAAAACCTTCAATCATTCATAGCGTTTACAGCTCGAATAAGCTCCAATGTGGGTCCCTAATGATCGGAAGTAGGATTGGGCTGAGACCACGATCGTTTTAGTTCGACTTTTCGCCATTTTCATACTTTAAAGATTAGTTCGCTGAAAGTGGACCGGATCGTTAAACAGAAAACAACGAAACCTCGATAAATTCGGTTGCCGGTTTGTCCTGGACACAACTTGCCCATTCAATCTTAAAATGTCGGATTCAAACCCATCAGATCTATCAGGAACGAAACTCACCAAACGTTTAGAACACATCGAGAGAAACTTGGTTGTGTTGGAGGACGTGTTGAAGAAGATTGAAGGCGACCTCTATGAAATGCATGAGGATTTACTATTCATGTCTCAGGAACAAGTCAACTCCAGATGTTGCATCATCCTTTGACCAATCCAGATTTGGATAAGATAAAATCGAAAAACATGTTCTTGTCCAGGTACATCTTGCACGTAGATACATTAAGAAGAATGGCAAAAATACATGGTTGCCGACAAAGCCTGGGCACCACTTACGTACCATGAGGCTTTTAATTTTTTTCGTTTGGAGGGCGTGCTGTGCGGTTCTTTTTTTCAAATTTGATTTTGTGGTCCATCTAGCTTATCATAACCAGACACGAATCTCGAATAATAGGTATGAGTGGTTTGAAAGGTTTTGCGACATTTAGGGAAATATGTGACTGCGCCTCAAACGGAAACCACATGAATCTTTCAGTTTTTAGTTCCATTTGCAGATCAAGCTCTTTTTGGAACAAATTTCGCAGCTAATGGGATAACTTTAATTGAAGCTAACGTCTCAGTCAGCGTCCCCCTAGATCCATTTCAATTATTCAGAACAGTAAGTTGTGTGCCTATAAGTGAAAAGTGCATTCAATGCAAGTTTTCATAATTCAACGTTTCATGAAGTTCGCGTTGATCAAGGGCAAATGAAGCTGTCATTTGCAGCCCTCATTAGGTGGTAATTGATCAAGAACAAAACTAATCTACTACTCAATTGTTTCTAGTACACAAAAACGGCTGGTGGCGTTTTAACATTATTTAATAATTACAAAGAACGAGATCTATTATAATGAGGGCAAACTTATCGTGATTATCATTGGTGAGTGGTGGTCTCAATCGAGCAGTACACAAAAAAGTCTAACAGATGGTTTTTTTGGCCTTGCATTAGTCTTCGTCATCATCATAGTTTGGCCGTTTTTCAAGGTCCTCTTAATCTTGGCGAGGAACTTCTTTTCTTGATGAAAGTCTGGTCGGTGAGGATGGTTAAAAAGAAGTCGACGCGAGAATCTTGGCATTTTTCGGTTTTTTGTTCTATTTTTTTTTATGTTTTCAATACACAGAATACTGAAAAATTATGACATAAAAAGGAGAATTGAGAGGATGATGATAATATTGATGTTCATTTCGAGGAGGGGGATATCTTGGGTTTCTAAATCTGCGAGAGAAGCCCATTGAGCCATTCATTCGCCTCATCATCTCATGTTGCCATGTGTGGGTAGCGGAGGTTAAATATGTCTGAGAGAATGGGAAAGATGCGCATTTTCTTCCCCAAATAGTGAGAGAGAGGTCAAAAGGAACAGATGGTATCTTGGGTTGAATGCGGACTGCCCGCACCGACCAGTCACGGGCAGACATCGAGATCCTTAATTCGAGTGTGGGTACAAGTGATAGTTGGTTCCTGGGATTGATTGGCGGGGGGATAGATTGACACGGGTATTGATGGATGTATGTTTGTGGTGGTTCTTGTTGTTGGGGTCAGAAAATGTTATGGTTGTTTGCTAGAGAAAGTGTTTTATTAACAATTCGTCATTGTTTGGCGGTTGATGCGAAGGTTGGCTTTGGATGGGGACCCACGGCACCCGCCAACAAGGTTTTTGTACGTCTCTTCTTGGATGGACATTTCCGAGATTATTGATATTTAATCGTCCTCCTCTTCCTCTTCACCCTCACCGTCGTCATCTAAATGAAGAGTAACCCACATGAATTATGAATACATTTCATTACATTGATAGCTCTAAAGTTGTCCACACATACCTTCTCCCTCTTCACCCTCGCCCTCCTCGTCCACATCCTCTTCGCCCTCTTCTTCGTCCCCTAGGCCCTCCTCGTCCTCTTCGTCGAGGTCCTCCTCCTCCTCGCCATTCTCCTCATCATCACCATTCTCTTCCTTGTCGGCGCCATTCTTTTTCAGCTTCTTGGAAGCATCATCAGCCTCAGCCTAAAAAAAACACGAGGAATACGTCCTTCAATACCTGACAACAATTTGCTTTCCGTAAAACAGAGTTTAACAACTGTCTTTCAACGAAAGCTTACAATTGAGGAAAAAGACAAGTGCGGTATTCTACTAATGAAATAGTTGTCCCCCCAATCATTCCTTTGATTGAAGACTTCACAATAAGCCCGCTTGAAAATATCATTTAGCAAAATAATCCGACGTTTTTACTTCGGATATGTATTTTGGGACATCATAAAGCGCGTTTTCAATTTGAGTTCATCGTTAACAACCCTGAACTGATCAATGTGTGCTATCGATCCAAGTGGTATGACAGCTTTAGTACAGGAAAGACGAATCCCAATGCCATATTCGACCGCGACAACGCGGTCGTTGGCGTCACGTGCTTGAGAGCCCGAACACTCTACTACCCAGTGGCTTTTCCTCCTAGTCGATCGACTACTATTCGCCTTTTCTCTCCCTGCACTATTCGTCTCGTTCGAAAAGAAACCAGAGCGTGAGGGCATACATCGACAGAAATGGAGCGAGAGAAAGAGAGAAGCGGAAAGAGAGTCCCTTCCTTCACCCAATCCCCCCCAAGCCAAACCGACAACGCTTGTTGGTGCCCCCAGCGTCTAACAGCTTCTTTCAATGGCTCTCTTTGGATCTCTCCTTCATTGGAGCGCAAAATGCGCAAAGCGTCGCTCAGCTGGCGCACACAATATCAACATCCCGCCAATCAGCGCGCTTCATTCCGAAGATGCCGGTAACTTTGTCCGCACAGGAACGACTCATCCCTTTAGCCAGAAGAAAGCATTTCTTGCTACACGCAATCAACTGGCCAAACTGATAGCCCTGAGCCAGAAAATCAATCCGGAACACGGGCGTCATGGCACAAAAATGACGCCAATAATTCAGCCTATGATATACATCTTAGAAACTTGATAATTCTAAACCAAGTCAAACTTAAAGTTTTCCAGCCCGTTCGGCCTCCTTGGGCTGACAATTAGTCAGCCTGCCTGCAACTCCACTTATGTTCATTTACACATTAAAAATAATGCAATCCCTCTGTATGTACTATCCCAATCTGGTATCATGGACCATAATCACGAGGTTAAACTCGTGGCCCGCCCATCCAAAAGCATTCCAATTCGAATAAAAGCAATTTGTCTACATGTCAACAGCGTTTTCAGAACACGCCGTGCCGAAGCGGTTTAACACAGGTCGGGAACGGGTGTGATACTCACGTCAGCGGCGCGCTTGGTGCCCTTGAGCTCCTCGGCGGTCTTCTCCTCGGTGGCGACGTCCTTCTTGGCTTCGGTTTCAGACATGTTGGCCTTGATTGAAGGTTTTCTTTCCAATTCGAGAGCACACACTACGAGGAACAACTTCGCTGAAGTGATCAGATTCGACTTGAGCGCCAAATACAAGCTCAAATCTGATTGGCGCTCAGCCCGAGGAGAGAATAATCTCATTGGTCCTTATATTCATGGACCTATTGTGGGCTAAACAATATTCTAAACACTTTATCAGTATTTTTATTGTATCAAGCATGCTTCAAACTTGCAATAATAATGATGACAATTTCAATCAAAAGGACTTTGTTTGGACCAGCGGGGGGTTCGAGAGCTTGGGCTCGAGGTTGGGTGAGACGGACAGGTTGCGTGGCAGGTTCCGTTCATAATCAACTGTTGTGTGCCCTTCCTTTTCCGGCCGTGTATGGAAAGACAACAAAGATGGTGAGTGAGCTCCTTGATTTTTAATCCTTGAATATGGCATCCATCAAAGCGTTGAGTACGTGGGTTCGGCACTTCTCTTGGAGCCCACGATAATTGACCTTTGATACAGCCAATCAGCCCGGATTTCCATGTCCGTGTAATCGTTAAATCCATCGGTTCATTTGGACTTCCAGATTCGGGCACAACTCATTAAATAGTTTCTGGCTAGATTTTGAGGTGGATGTTTTGATTCAACTGTTGATGGGCGGGTTTGTGTTTCTTTATAGGTGAATATTCCTAAGGCCCGCCGGACGTACTGCCCGTACAATGAGTGCCGGAACCATCAGAAGTTCAAGGTGACTCAGTATAAGAAGTCCCAAGAGTCCAAGTTCGCTCAAGGTCGTCGTCGTTACGATCGAAAGCAACAGGGTTTCGGTGGACAGTCCAAGCCCATTCTCCGGAAGAAGGTAAGAAGGACGGCTTGAATGAATTCAATTAACGTGTGTTCCTCAAGATTTTCGTGACCCGTTTGATTAAGAGATGTCAGCGTGGCTAGTTGATAATAGATTGTCATTGGCCGGATGGATCAGACAGATGACTAGTCCAAAATGTTCCGATCTCTTCGTTGTTGAATACCATTGAATCTGACTTGACTTTTTCGAGCTCATGGCGGGAAGGTAAAATGAAACCTTGATGGAGGCTTCAGAAAGTCCAACCGTTCTAAGGGGTTGTGAAATTTTTACCTTGGATAGCATTAGATTAGTTTCACCAAACGAATGTCAACAATTTTGTCTTTGCAGTACCCGGTTGTTTGCGTCTAGTTTTCTCAGTACAAGTCCTTCGGCGGTAGATGAGCCTTAATTTTTAACAGACGAAACCGACAGTTCGGCAATAACCCCAAAAGCGGAGGACGCTCATGATAGGAAGTTAGATGTAATCTTAGTAATATTATAGCTTAGTATCTGCTTTTTTGGACAAGCATGTTCACACTGATCATGGCGAACCCTATGCATTGTTTGGGTAATACGTATTACGCCTCACCAAGAGCTATCGATATATATAGATGGAGACACATTTCAATTGAAAATTTCTAAACCTGAGCCAAGAGATTTCCGTACTTTCAATCGAAGAGTTCATCAAAGACATGTTTCTCACGCACACTACTTATGTATTTTAGGCAAAGACCACCAAGAAGATTGTGCTCCGTCTCGAGTGTCAAAAGTGCAAGAAGAGGATCCAGGTTCCCTTGAAGCGCACCAAGCATTTCGAGCTGGGAGGAGACAAGAAGCGTAAGGGACAGATGATCCAGTTCTAAACGCCTTGTTCGTCGACATCCATCATACCCTTCTTCTGTTCTCCATACCATCTTGTTTCTTACGGTCGTCATCGTCTTGGTTATGGGGTTCGGTTTGTCCACCCCGAGAAATCGAGGGTATCATCTCCAACCCCGGACGATGGAGAGCAACCATTTCAAGTTGAATGTGCGCTTGTAATAAACCTCGAACCTCTATATGAAGGCTGGGTCATTCCTTAGACGTTGACATCGTGCCCGTTTTCAAGGACGAACCAATTGAACGGTGAATGCGATGAATAGATTCGTCGACTAAGCACAAATGTGGAAATCTCGCTATTCTTGTCTGTGCAGTACTCAGGCTTCAGAGAGAAAGAGTGACAAGGCATGTTGACACAAAACCTGTATCGGTTAAGATGCTCGAGTTATGCATTTAAGGGCAATGCCACATAATTCTTCATTCATAGCGGAACCCACTTATTTCGTCTCCGCTTAAAACGTGAATTCGCTTATATCGTCGTTTTTTTAAGTCCCGATTCATTCTTGGTTTTTATATGAATTGACTCCGCCTGTATTGTCGCCTCACTCCGGAAATAACGAGGGCTCGGAAAAAAACTGTTTTTGGAGGGCAAAATAATCACTGGAACCCTGTTTGAAAACACGAAATGATTTATTTTCTAAGGAAAATCATTTCTTAAGCGCAAAGATATCAGCCTGTTCAAAAGCAAAAAGCCAACATTATAACTAGTATTGCAAAAGTATAAAGCAACTACCAAAGGTTTCAATATATTACATTGTTTAAAAAACGTTGTCTCCTAACTGGACTCCCAAATTAAAAACCATGCAAGTTTCTGGATCAAATTTGGTTCCTCTGGGTGCTTTATTTTAGCTATCTCTCAGGGTGAATAGACATGGGCTAAAATGCAAATATTTTTGTTTGCTTTTGCGCGTAAAGTATTGAAGTTCTATTTGCATTTTTAGGAAATGCGTGAGCTTTTGCCACAGAGGCAAGCAGTAAAAATGTGAGAATTAGAGAACTACTATTCGGACATCTAGGCAAGTGCCGATGCCAGCATACAAACTTGCCTGCCAATACGGCCCTTATTTGCAACGTCCCAAGGCCCAAATAAACGGGGAGAGGCACGGTAGATTGCTAAATATACTGCTCTTGGCTTGAACGCATTTTCTATTTCGGACATTATGTGATTCGGGGCACTAATTATAAATAAGATGTTGATAGAATTAGCCAAAAACAAACCCAACAGCATTATAATGCAATAAAAAGGAATTGGCCCAATCGTCACTCTTTTTGGTAGAGGCTGAATGGCAAAGCGTCCTCTGAAGTGCAGAACGTAAAACATATTTCGTGCAGCGTAAGGGGGCTATGCCAGTGATGCAAAATTGGCGTTTCAAACTGGTTTTAACGAAGCTGACCTTTCCTCAAGTAGCAATGTGAAAGAAGGGTCAGGTTCTTGAAAACGTGCTTGAAGCCCCAAACTTGCATCGCTGACACTGGTACCAGCAAACAAGCGAACCTGCCAGAGCTTGCCTAAACGTCCCCATATTGCAACAATCCAAGAAGATGGGGAAAATGCAGTATTTAAAGGAGGTGCAAAAGGTATTGTTTACAATACATCTTTAAAAGTATCCATGAGCTTTTTCCTCAACCAGATTCAAAATCAGAATGGCAAGGTTTGTAAACAGTGCAGTGTAATGTTGACAGTTTTAGACAACTCAGGAACCTTCATATCCCAAGAAATTGACGCTGCAATGTCATTGATTAGGAGAGGCTCACTCAAATGGAAGCAAAAAAACTGGGGTGAAGGCATTGGAAAAAAAAGATTCCGACAGTAGTAGAGCAAATCACGTATTCTATTGATTGCCCTTGTACTTCATATATAGATTGATCAAAGGCGCTGCGATCGCTTGTTTTCGTCTCAGCTGTCGCTGGTGGGCAAAATGTTTCATACGTGGTCAAACTACTTAGGACAACTATGGGACAAATTTGAATCGTTGACGCCTCGTCCAAATTCAGAGTAGAAACCCCTAATACGACTCCTTGTCAAGCAATTACTCTCGTCCAGCATGCTTCATAAAACGGGTTTGAGTAAGTTGTCCGACCACATTTTTAAGAACGAAATTTTGGAGGGGTTCAAATGGGGCTCAAGTTAAAGTTTTCATCCATGTGGTGGAAACACCACTGAAAGACAAGGAACAAGCCAGGGTTCAGGCTGACCTCCAGAGGTGTCGTAATGACCTTGATTACTTAAAGGTGCAATCATGTCGCCCACATTCAAGCACATTGTTGGGAGATTGAAACGAAATTCCAAATGCCTCATCATTGCGTTGCAATTTCGGATACATTTTGCTACACTTTCGACATGTGTTGCTAAACAAGGGCAATCATTAGAGTACGTGATTTGCTCTACTAATGTCCGAATCTTTTTTTGACATGTTACGTGTATTATGCCCCAAAAAGCATGTTTTTATTATTCTACCGCTCTTTCTACCTGTATATTTGTAAGATTAATAAGAAATTAAGATTAAAGAGGAATAACAAACGTTTCATGATAATAATTCGACTTGCCTGAAGCGAGATTTAACGAAATATCTTTGTCCCATTTCCACCAGCGTCAGCTGATCTGAAAACATGCTCATGCGGTACAGCTCCTGTTGAACCTAAGCATTCTAGTTATGGTTTTCTATGGTGTTGACACACACTGCTCTTGGTCGTTAGTTACAACTAGGGACCCTGGAGTTACAACTACCAAGGACGACGTTATCACCGTACATAGACGGTAGGGCGGGGAAACTTAACTTTTATCCAGACGAACAGAATGCATTTTCCTTCACACAAGTTGGGCTTTAGTTAATTCTGAAAGCGTTCGCCAATTTTGACCTCAATCGAACGTCTGCGTCAAAAGCAATGAGGTCCTGAAGCTCACTACGACGTGGGCAGAGAATGACTTGCTTAGCACCACCTTGGTAAGATCTTACCAACGTGGTGCAAGCTCATTCAATTTGCGCCCTCCCTGGTCCGAGTTTTAAATGCTTATAACTTTTCACAAAGACGTTCGATTGAGATCAAAACTGACCTTTGCCTTCTGAGGCTATAATTGAGTCAACTCATGTAAAGAGAAATGCACTTGAAGCTAATAACAATGAAAACATTTTGAATGCTATTTGGATGTTGAGAGTTGACCAGAAGATGTCCTTAAAAATGAAAAATCGATAGGTATTCAATGCAGGCTCCCTTCAAGTATTCGTATGGAATATACAGGGCTTGTCAAGTAAACACGTTAATGAATAACTGACGTTATTCCATGGAGTAATATCAATGACAACATGCCCAGCCAAACTGCACTGTCGTCCGTGCATTGCATTTTGACATTTATCTCATTTTACTTGCTTGCCTAAGCATACAGCATTGTGATATTGAGCCAATTTGATTGTGCATTCACCAAATTACACCAAACATGTTCATTTTGTCGGGTTTTGTAACACAGTTCACTCAAAATCACTCGATTATTGAAAATTCAATGGGCGGATTGTGAGAGTTGACTGTGATGTTCGTCTTAGTTCTCTCTCCCCAAAATCAGGGTACTGGAACCGATTTTTCCTTGAATTTCTTTCACTGGACATGCCCTATAGGTGTTAATTTCTTGGCCAAAATTTCCTTATCAACCATACAGGGTGGCTCCAAGCACTAGGTACACTCTGCAACTCAAAATGAACATCTTACTAGTGGATAGAGATTTTGATTATGGGGAATGGCATTAAACAAAAAGTTGTTCTCTTCCACCTTATTTAGAAATTGTTAAATATGGCCCCCCCTCTCATTTTAACTATTTGAGTCCCTGCCATGGGAAAGATGCTATTGGTCTTGATAACGTAGTTCGATGACAACTTAGTCATGGCTCTTTCAATTGGAGACAACAATGTCTCAACCAAGTTGTGGGGCTTGGAGTTGACTTGAGCTTTGCCCAGGTGAAAAAGATCATTACTAGACTTCAGTCCGTCTAGTTTAGCAAAAATGCTTTTGATCTGAAACCCTAGTTCTTCAACATGTTCGCTGAGACAATCTGTAATTGGACAATAATGTTTTTATAGATGCTAGTGCTCTTGAGAATATATTGATGGCATTGGAACCGTGCCCAAAAATGGCATTGGCTGAATGATTGGTTTAATAACAAATCATATTTGAGCTTTTGGGAGTCCGCCCAATACTTTTCTCATCTTGCTTATCCTGGAATTGTCAATGAAGAGCTTCTCAGGCAAAAAAAGAAAGAATCACGTTCCTTGGTCAGGAGTGGGACGCTTGAAGACAATGATAATCATCTTTAATTGCTCCAGCATCATTTCCATAGAAGACTTGATGATCAAAAGTGTTTTCGATACAACCCTGGACCTCAATGATAGGTTTTGAACGTAATTTGAAATTTCCTAGCCGCTAACAATCTGGCCCCCTTTAGCCTCGCAAGAAATCTTCAAAGATTCGTTTTTACTTGGCCTCTGTGCTTTTTATGTCACAGTGGTAGTTTGGTACAATGTTTACAACTGAGTTATGCCTTGGTTTTGGGCCTCTAGTTTCTAGGAAATACTTCTTCAAGATGTAAACGAGTAATATGGAGGTGTTCAGGACGCGTGTATTGGAGGATCGGGACCTTCCGGCAAAGAGCAATTTTGGGATGCTTTTCCATTTGCGTTCCAAATCATTAGCTCTTTAACTTATTGGTAGATTTAAACAAATTTCTTGTTTGCCATAAGTATTTCGTGAGCCAAGTTTGAACGAATTTGGAGCATTATTGGTAAACATGCTTTTTGAAAACCATCGTGTGAGCATTGTTTGGAGCCACCCTGTATATCCAAGGGCTAGTCAGATCGGCCAACTCTAATTGGTCGGTAGATCAGATATTATATCAATTGAAAGCTAAATGAAATAAATTTTATATCTCTTTCATCTTGAACTGCTGGGAATCTCATTTCCGGTAGCCGAAAGAAAATCCGCAAAAAAAGGAAGTTCGAGGGTAAAACCAATGAAAGGAAGCATGATTATTTACTCTGAGAGCGCGCCGGTCTCACAAGGGCCCATTCAATAATCAATAAACAACCCTCAAGAAATCTAACATTAATCAGGGCCATTTGTCAGTTGGATCAGACCATCGTACAGATTAGAAAATCATCAGAAGAGCATCAGAGGTTAAGTAAAATTTTCTATTTATTTCAAGTTGCATATAAGAATCTACGTTCGGCAAATCAAAACGCTTAAGGAGGAATAGTTTATTTGTTCAAGGTTCTTTTTTTCTGTTACAAAAAAAAAATACCACAAAGCCATGGTTCAGGGTGGATGTTGTACAGGCCTTTGCTTTTAGTTATCGATATTCATCATCTCAGCGGGTGGTTGGTCAAAGATCTTTACTTGGCAGCCAAGGCCTTGAGATCAGCCACACATTGCTTAAGGGCTTCATCCTCTTGCTTAGAGGTGATCGAGGTCTTGACCGAGTTGATGATCCAGTTGGTCATGTGCTTCTGTTCCACTCGACGGAGAACGTTCACGCGTTCCATTTGGAAGTCCAAGCGGCGTTTCACCTGTGAATCATAACGAGATGGTTCAGACCTTCTGCTGTTCGTCCAATCACCCCTCCCTAGCATGTCAGAGGGCAGTATAATTTCAAACAGGCTTTCATTGGTAATTGTGGGGTGATTTAGAAAGTAGCTTTAAAAGACTTGCGGTGCCGTCCGGGTTTTGGCATAGAGGAGGATCCCAAGAAGCCCCTCTTAAAATTGGGCTTTAAAAATGGACGCGATTTTTTTTTCTCTATTCGGAAGCTCTAGTACAAGCAAAAGGAAAAGTGCCTGTCAGCTTCAGTGACGCGAATTTGGCACTTCAAACGGTTTAACTTTTGAACGGTTGAAGGGCCAATCTTACATCACTATTCATTGGTCTCTTATGCTTTTTTACATATTCTAATAAATTACCACTATATCCCGCACTGACAACATCAAAGAGGGGCAAAATTCGACAATGAATAATTTTGATCTGATTTTTGATTTGATACTTCGGATCATTGGACCCTACGTAGTTGATTCAAGTTGACTAAAATCTGGCTTTCAGCTCATAGTAATGGTGATAATGGGATTTTGGAGTCTCACTGCTATCCTGTTTAGTCACAAAATGCGGTCAAAAAATGTGCCAAACTTTGGTCAAAACACAAATGGCCACAAGGCCAATTATGATTGACACAGAGCTTACAATTGGCTAGGTTTTGGAGGATTGCACAATATTGAATCCTTTAGTAAGTGACCCTTTGTAACAATCAGGATGCAAGAGATACTAGTGTACTGCACACAAACGTGGACAATATCTGTTTTGCAGATATTCTGTTTCGTTTTTCAAAGTTTTCCTAGTCCAAATGTGAGTTTCACCTCTCTAGGGATCTCGACGCTATGTCAATTAAGTCGAGGAATTGGAAAATGAGGGGAGGGAGGCCTGTCAGTTCCAATTTCTTTCCAATTTGAAACTTCAACCGCCATTCTCTGAAAACCCAAATAACAGGTGCTTCATGTGAAATTTAGGGTACGAAACAAAATGGAGCACTAGGCTATTTGGAATCATTACAACCCACTGGTTTTTTCTTATCTCACCTCATTTTTTGCCTAATGCACTGACCCATTTTTTCTTACATTTGGAAAGGCCATTCATAATAATGCCTCACGTCACCGTTTTTCTTGTCTGGAACTCAGCCCATTTTATGAGAGCCTCGTCAGATTTGATTAGCTTAGCTTCTCTCTGTGGGTGGCTCAGCTCCTTTGACTACTAACCTGTGAGTAGGCTTCAGCCAAGCGTTCTCGGTAAGCAGCCTCCAGTTGAAGGGCCACGTTATCCTTCTTGGCTTGGATCAGAGACTCGTAGGACGTGGCCATCCATTGGGCCTTCTCCTCTTCCGTAATAGAGGCTTGACATCTGGAACATACAGAGTGATTATTCATCCACCGAAATGAAATCTCAAGTCAACTGGGAGTAGAAATCATATATCCCTTGGCAATGGCCTGCCTACTTAGCGGGGAAGCCTTCAAAAAGATTGCTTGGTCAAATTCAACGACACAGTCTTCTTGTCGGGTCTTCAAAGGTATATATCCCAAGAGACGTTTGGAAACCGTGTTCCCTTATGGCTTTTAGTCCCAAATTACATTCAGACTACTCACAATACTATTTGATGAATTTGAAAAGGTTATAACATGGGAGTTTGACTGAAGGAGGATAATCGTGCTGAACAAATATGCTTCACAACGAATCATGGTTACGAAAGTAATGAAATCATATCACTTCATCGACTAAATTTGGAATCCGCAAGTATCTATTCAAATATGGTGGATACGACTAAATTCAAGGCACAAATACTTGTATTTGTCTTCGACCATGTTGCGAATCAAGTCAGACATAAATCATTTATTAACCCTCGGTTTTAATTGGTACTCAAATACGAATCGCCCAATTTCAAGGAATATGAAATAAGCGCTTATTTGCCTATAAAGAAAAAAAACATTTCGCATAATTGCCAACATAACCAATAAAAAGGGTCTGAATGTCCAGTTTTTTGAAACATCATGGCACAGTTCTGCTCGTTTTGGGAACCTTCGTTTGTTTCAAAGTGGATCGATATATATTAAATATATGTCATGGAGATTCGATATGTTGTAACATAGCGGAAATTCATTTCTACCATGCTCATATCTCTCGAATAGAAATAGGTAGCAGTTAAGCCTGTTATGGCAAGAATACGACAATGCAAAGACAGGGCAATTTCGCTCCACTCTGAAGATCCTGATTGGCCAAGAGCAAACTTCCATCTTCATCGTTTCGAGACTTTCTTGGACAATGTCAAGACGAATCGAGGGGTGCCGAAAAGTAATGAATTTTCATGGCACAATGTCCGCGTCCATCAATGGCAATCAATACCAAAAAGGAAGTCCATCTAAATTCTAAAGGTATCTCTTCACAAGTAATTTCTGTCTCCTTTATCTTGTACTAAGGTCCTGCTTTATGCTCATCCGAACAAGGATCATCACATAACATCACAGATCGAGAAAGAGGTTCACAATCGCGCGGAACTAATTAAGTCCCGTAGATTGAGTAGCCTCTAGTAATCACAATCTAATGGAAACAAAATCCTACTTCAAAATAAATCTCCTTCATATCACAATACAAATTTCAACAGGACAAGGTCAAGGACTTGATTACCATTGTAATACCCAATTGGCTTGGTTAAATTGTATTTGAAGTGTTCAAAACTCCGATCCCTCTTCAACGTCCTCAGTCACGAGAATCTCAATTTTTCTCTCCGTGGAGAAAGCTATCGCGACCGAGGACCAAAAGGAGCGGTATAAATCTGAACGCAATCCCGAGTTCGAGGTTCAGTCGCGTTCGAGAAACTGCACAAGAAGGAGCCGAGTTCTCCAGAGGATCCATCACTTTCAGCATGAGACACTGGGCTGTAATAGGCTTGACCGTGAGTTGTCTCGTTTTGTTGGGCTCGTCCAGATCGGTTGAGGCCATCCCTCTTTCCAAGTACCTGGACAACCTGGAACTGGACTACGACCGTGGCGAGAAACTGTTGTTGTCCATTCTGGCCTTGGAGCAGAACCTAAAGAGCGAAGCACAGGTCTTGGAGCACATTCTCTCCGAGATTGGACAAGGAATGCCACCGATGGCTTCCAAGGGTGACGAGATCCGGATGACCCGGAAGCGGGCGGAAATGATGGGGCACCACAACTAGAGGCCACGAACAGAACAGAATTTGAACCGCATCGAACAGCTCTTAGATCAGACAGAATGAAGAAGATCGGTGGATAAAGCCAGGAGAACCAATCTTCGGTACAAGAATTCCACCTCAGCTACTCTCTCGTGTTTGCCATCTTTTTATATCTTATATCCGTCTCCGTGTATGATGTAAAGTACATTTTGTCTCATGAACTCTGCAACAGTTTAAGGCCAATCTTTGGGTCTTGTTCAACAATCTTTACCCAGGAAAAGATGTTTCAGTCATTATCTTTAATGGAATAAAAACGCTCTTTCTTAACAAAACGAAAGCAAAAAGCCGGATGTATGTATGTGTGGGGTATGGCTATCGATACGATTTGAGTGGATAATGACAAATTGGTGAAGGATTCCGCAAACAGACACCTTCTGGGTACTCGACACCAATGATGAATGACTGGTTCATGGGTGATCACTCCAAATATGACCCTCTCTTCGAGAATGGATGGGATTTCGCTCAAAGCAAATTTCAGTCTTTTCCGAGGAAAATCGCTTTTTCCTTGTCCATGTTCTGGCTAGAAAATATTCCACTTCTCAGAAAAGCGGTTTTAGGTTTGATTTTTTTTCACCATGAACAAATGATGATCACTAAGTATGGCATGGAAGCCTGTCTGACCTTTATATTTACGAAACATTCTTTCGGGAGGGGGCGAGAACGTCACTATTCATTTCTATCATAAGTCAGTCAGTGGTTTCCAGCAGTCCCATCAACGAATACGCGAGCGTACCAGAATGAGCGATGGTTCCTATCCACCAATTTTGTCCCTCCATAACAAAAGTGATGAGGGCCGTATCTCATTAGTGTTGACGTCATGGATTTAGTCTTCAAGCCTTAGTAGGACCAGGTTATGGCGCTTATGAGACACTATGGTCTCGTAAAAATTGTCAGATTAGTTATTTGTACCATGAGAGTTTGTTTTTCATTAACGGGCATCTTGCTTGGATGGTTGGTTATTCATTCATTGACAAGTTGGCGTCAAGTTCCAAGAGGGTGGCGCTTAATTAAGGTTTCCTTCCCCCCATCTCTTCCTCTTTGTGTCATTAACCAGAAGAATGTCTTAAGCCGAAATGAACTCGAGGATGAACAAGATCATGATCCTCAAGGGAACAAGGAGCCACTCATTCAAGCCCAACACGATCAGATCCTAATGACCTCATTGAGAGTGAGACGTCTTCTTAAGAAGCTCACTCATCTATCTTTTCTTTAATCGAAAACTAACCACCAATGTTTGACCTTGTATAAATGTGACATACACCATACAAGCATCAGCTAGCCTACCTGTCAATCTCGTTTTGTCTGATGGACCTCAGTTGGTCCTCCTTAGCCTGGACCAGTCCATCCACATAAGTACCGACATCGGGACTCAGACGCTTGTACATGTACATCAACAAGCCAGCAAAGGCAATGCCCGAGTAGAACTCGTGTTCAAGCACGTAGATTTCCTTGGAGATCATATAAGTTCCCACGGAAGCCATGAACATATAGGGACCTATTATAGAAAAAGTAAAACAAGGTTAGGATTAAAGGCGACCCATCTCAGACTGACAAAACTAACAGATTTGAACCCTGGTAAGTGGGACGTCTAAATCTAATAGAGAGCGATTCTTGAAGTCAGAATTACGAGGTTTTTTTTACGAAAACATATTTAGCATGAATTATTTGAAGGTGACAGTGGGAGATGAACATTATCCTGTAATATTTCTGTTGAATTTCGAGATTCTTTCAATAATCTACTCTGAAACATACTCAAGTCGATAATGTTAGTTAGATCACACATGGAACTTGAGCTGATTTCACGTTTTCAATAATCTCATGTGCAACTACATGCGAGTAAACTGATCCAAATGCATTTCATTATTTCCACCACCAACAAGGCTTGTCCATGGATATCTAAAACCGATCAACAGTTAGGAAGTCCAATGGCTGGTCTCTTGGGAATGGATCGCAAATTGTTTTATCCATGGACGACGTTACCCTGGACATATTTGACGCCGCCAAATGTCTCCGAATAGTTTAACGGAAAATTCAGAAACCATTGAACTAAACCCCAAGACCAGAAATTGAAATATCTTAGTCACGTTATCCAAGTCAGGCCGATTCACTGGCCATAGACATTTGGAATTAAAGGGAGGAACATGGCAAGTTTTAGCCTATAACTAGAAGGGTTCTAGTTAACCCGGTTTTTTCTATGGTTCATGTTTTCAGCTGACCAAGTTTAGTTTAAGATGAACGGGTGATACAGCATGGACGAATAGAGAAATAAAATTACGAGTGAGATGTGTTCGTGTAAAGTGCCAAAATATTTTTGATGACAGTGGTTGCCAGAAGCATTCAAGCACTCCTTGAAAGTGAACCAAAGGTGTTTTAACCTCGACTGCAGAGCGAAAAAGAGCCAACTATTTCACAATCCTTGAATTCTAATGTCAATCATTTTGAATATGAACAATCTAATAAGAGAAAACTGGAGCATAATGGCTTTTTGAAAGGATGGAGGGTAAAATCCGATGCAAGGTAAGGCCTAAATCATCGTTTTACCCCGTTTCCTAATGAGATCAAAGCCTACCGAGGTATCCGACGACAATTGGAAAGACCTCCAGTTAGATTGCCACCTCCATGTATTATCTTATCATAGACCCAGTCGAGCAATCGGTGGTCCGACTCCCATTTTCTAGACATTAGTAAGTCCTAAGACTTAGTTCAGAGGTTCTCCATAGGAAAAACAAGCTGACTTTTTTTTTTCAAAAAGGTTGGAAAATAACTTCAAAGCTGCCAGAATTATGTCCTTTATTACTCTATGTCAGATCTCTAAGTCAGATCTCTATGTCAATGCAGTTGGCCCGTGCTTCTATCTCATTTTCAGTGTCAGAGTCCTTGCTTACCCGTGGCTCCGGTTTTGGCGTGGAAAGCCGTGAACCATTCCTCGGGCAGGAAGCCTAATCGCACGGGGGGCGCATCAATAGGCCGTTGGCGACGCGGGAAATTGACCAAATCCCGTTCAGGACTCTCTTGAATGATGACCGGAGCGTTGTTGGACAAGGGCTGAGCCGTGGACAAGGCCGCGGACGAGCGACCCCAAATAAAACTGCCCGAATTCCGGGAACCTGAAATCGAGAGCGTTAGTCGTATGCCCAAGGTCCTCGGAGGTCACGAGCTCGCAAGATCTGGATCTTACCGGCGGTGATGGCCAAACGAGAGAGCATTTTGCCAAGGATGGAGGAGTCCACTCAGTGATCGGTTCTCACGGCCACAACAATCAATGAACGAGTGAGAAATGGAAGCACAAGTCAGACAGACACTCATTCAACAAAGAGGGTGAACAATCACAAAGCGAGACAAGGGTCTAGGAAAATGCCACAAAAAATGGAAAAAAATGGATAGAGTATTAAGCACTAGAAAAAAGAATAAGAATTGACTCGTTTTATGGGGTATTTTAGTTATCAAAAGGTGCGAAAAGTTGAGGGAAAAGGGTGATGGAGGAAGCGGTCTGGAGCGAATATGGTCACGCTGTCTACAATTTTGCGATGGAGGACAAAATGGAGTCAAAGCGTAGGTAGTCAAGCAAAGGTTGGAAAAAATAAGTTTGACGAAGACAAGTTTTCTCACTTTTGAAAGAATGAAAGAGTGATAAAGTCGATTTCAAATCCATTCAATTGGCTGCTTGTTATAAAAAGTTAGCTCTATACGAGAATAGTGTTTCGTACCTCGTTTGATTCCCGACGCTTTAATAGGCGATAGTTTCTTAGGTGTATAACGCAACCTCTTTTTTGAGCCACCACTCTCAATTCAGGTTTGCTGATTACGAGCATTTTAGGGGAAGGTCTACCTTCAGTTTTGTCGATTTCGTCAGTTACCTGAAATAAGATATATATATAGGAAACAAAGTCAACTATTGTGATTTGATCAATTATAAAATCTGCGATTAAAAAAAAACGCTTTAATTGGGTACTAGATTCAAGTTTAAAAAAAAGACTTGAACTAATAACATTTGCTCAGACAAAATTACTTTTCTTCTTGAAATCTGAGGGGGGACTGCTGTACGGCCAAGGCGTTGAACTAATAACATTTGCTCAGACAAAATTACTTTTCTTCTTGAAATCTGAGGGGGGAGTGATCGAATTGAATTGTCAACTATCGACTGAGTTGTGGTTCAAGAATCAGAAAAAATCATTTTTGGTGTGGTTCAGTCACTGCGCAAATATCTGAGCCCAATATTAGAGTACTGTTTTCTTCAACAAACCGGCAAATTGAAATAAATGACAAATTCAGTCTATGCCTACATCAATCTGGCTGTCATACAAGTCTAACAAATCCCTCCACAAAATGCCCAAAATCAGGGCGCCGTGCTATTTTTTTTTTTAATGAATTTCCTTTACTTCTCACAGTATCATACTTGCAATTTTTTTGCACTCATTACCTCCCTCGACGCGTAAAAAGTCGCGAACAATCTCATTTACCTTATGATGCCGAGGGTTTGTTCAATTCCATTGGGGGTTCAAATCAACCAATTTTCGCGATTGTCGCGAATGAACTGCCGCCGGGTCACCCTCTGAATGCAATGTTTTGATTAGAACTTCAGAACGTTCAGAAGGCCTTAGATTATTTCGATCGAGCTCCTATTTCGATTCGTTGTAAAATCTCCAGACTCATTTGCCTTGACTGATTGGTAAGTAACCAACCCGCAGACAAGCCTAGTTCCCCCTTGATCAGCTCTGCTTTTTTCAGACACGATCCCATCCCAAAATGGGTAATTGTTGCGGGCTTTGCGGTGATTCCTCGGAGGAGAGTGCGGCTTTGAACGTGACGCCCGTGAGTAACTAAACCCCTCATTGAGCCCTGATCTTGACCAACACCCGAGTTCCCGCATCATGGAAGTCTTTGAAAGTCAGACTGACCGTTGCGTGTACATTTGCGCGCCCATGGTGCGCTATTCCAAATTGGCCTTTCGTCAATTGGTTCGAGATTATGGCGTGGATTTGGCCTTTACGCCCATGCTGCTGGCCGATTCGTTCAGTCGATCGGCTCGAGCTCGAGATGTGGAGTTTACCACCAATGCTCAAGACCGGCCTTTGATCGTACAGTTTGCCGCCAATCAGGTGGACGACTTTGTGGCCGCTGCGTCCTTAGTGCGACCTTTTTGCGATGGGGTAGATCTGAATTGCGGGTGTCCGCAAGGCTGGGCCTTAAAAGAAGGCATTGGCGCGTGTTTGATTCACAAACCTGAATTTGTGGCCGATTTAATTCGTCAAACGCG
Source organism: Tigriopus californicus (assembly GCF_007210705.1). Lineage (NCBI taxonomy): Eukaryota > Metazoa > Arthropoda > Copepoda > Harpacticoida > Harpacticidae > Tigriopus > Tigriopus californicus. The sequence goes on from NC_081442.1 coordinate 9,557,925, forward strand.
GGCCCGCAATCCGGACCTGCCCGTGTCGGTGAAGATTCGCATTCATAAGGATACCCGACAGACAGTGGACTTTTGCCGGCAAATGGAGGCGGCGGGTGCGGCATTCATTACCATTCACGGGCGTACCCGTGAACAGCGGTGTCAGCCCGTAAATTTGGACGTGATTCGCGATGTTAAACAGTCGCTGCGAGTGCCCGTGATTGCCAATGGCGATGTGAAGAGCTTGGCAGATGCTCAACGAATTCGGGAATACACGGGCATAAACGGAGTCATGACGGCCCGTGGCATCCTAGAGAACCCGGCCATGTTCCACGGGCACCTGGAGACACCCGCTGAGTGCGTCCAAGACTGGATTCGTCTTTCGTTAGGCACTGGCACGCCCTTCCCATGTTTTCATCACCATTTGTCCTATATGTGTGATCGGGCGTTTTCGCGATATGATCGTCGCATATTCAATACGCTGAGCTCAACAAGTGCCGTGATCGACTTCTTACGAAATAAATACGATTTAGCACTCTGAATTCAAGAACTAATCTTGCATCCCAAGGAACCCATCTCCTTGGAGGTCATTGAGCGTGTAGTTACTTTAACTTTGACCACATCAGCCACTCCTGTCTAGTCAGAACTCTTTCTTCTTTACGATTAGCTACACTCTTCAATTCATTCGAGGTTATTTGTTTCCTTGTAGGAGGAAAGACGCCAAAGAGCCGCAGCCGCTGCACAGCGCCGCATGGAAGAATCCGATTCCCGAGGTGTCAAAGATCCTCACGCGGTTCAAGCCAAATTGGCTAAACGGGAGGAACTTGAACGCCGAGAGCGAGAGGCGGATCAATCGGGCGGTGGCGCGGCCTTAAGATGGCAGACCGAATAAGGTCTGGAATGTCCATCCACAGTCACACCACTACCAATGTTGAACCACCCAATGCTGCATTAAGACATTCCTGTGATTCTAGTTCTCCATGATTCTTGATGATCGATTCCCGGAAAATTCCTTGGCTTTGATGTGTACGCATGATATGCAATAATTAATGTTACAATGAGGATGCCTTGACCAGTTTCGAAACAATTTTGATCATTTATTTCGGTTCTCTAGACACACAAGGTTGGGCGGGTGGGAACCTTGACACTTACCATACCAAGGAAAAACGAAATCGGCTAAGTTGTTTGTAGGGTTGAACAATTTGTAACAATTGGAAGAACTAAAAGCATTTCACAGCGTTCACGGATTTTCGAAATGCTCGCGCACTTATGCCATTCTAGAAGTTGACATTATTGTTGGTGCCATCGGTATTGTCCGCTTCGAAAATTCCGGCGGGAAGAACTCCGGGGTTTTCGAGGATATCCTTGGGTCTGTAGCACCACTCCTTGATCACAGGCTTCTTCACTCGTCGTGGATTCTTCTTGGTGTTCACGCATATCTCCTTGGGGACCTTGACGCAATTGTTTTGGGGCACCAATCTGTAACAAAGAAGGCATCCGTAAGCGTACCGCTCCTTTATCGGCATTGCATACAAATACGTAAGAGGTCAATGATCCATTTTCGGAAGTCTTCATGGAGTCTAGTGGATAATGAGTTGGCAGCCTAGCTAACTCGTAGACCGTAAACCGTAAACCTATCAAGTATTGGGGGAACTTCGATCATCGCCGATTGGCAATTTCCTTGAGTATGCCAATTATTTTGAGTGCGTCGAGAAGAGGACCACCGACAGACCGACACACCAAAGAAGAGACTCTGACTATCGCATGTCAACCAAGCCAATCGTCATATTTGCCAATGTCTTCAAACAGATCCAGAGAAATAAGCGCTGAATTTCCCTCACTTCGATATTGGATCGAGGAGAAAACAAGAAACTATCACGATATGTTTTTACAAATGTGGACGTGATTGATGAAACAATCATTACATCAGTAATGACACACTACCGTTCGGAAACGCTGAAACAGTTTGAACAAACACATCCAAAGGGGGAAAAAGTGAAAGAAACTGAGAGGGAGAGAGGAAATTGTCGTAGTTTTTGTGCTCTTCAATTTTATTTGATTCCGAGTTTCCTCGCGTATGCTGATGAATCTCCCACATGGGAATCCCGCTTGTTTGCCAATTTGTAACTTGCAATTCATACACAGACGATATCCGTTGACATGAGTATTTGCATAAAATTATGCCGCTTGTCGTCTCCCACAGACCAAGTTCCAGCTTTTAAACACGAGTCTTTGAGACATTCTACTCGTTGCAAAAAAGCCTCTTTTCAAGCTTACTTTGAAGGGAAAAGGTAGAAAGAGATGAGCAGATAGTGTATCCGTTCTCCATTCAAATGCATGAATATGAAAGACCACAAAACGAGGCCAAGATGTCAATGGCACCGGAGAAGTTTGACTTTCGCTTAATCTTATGAAGCAACAAAAGCACCAACCTACCCTCTTAGGTTCTTACCTACCGGATGGTTAAATTTATCTTGTTTCAAGTGAGGAGGCAGAAGATCTGGGGACCATTGTTTTCAGTGGGAACGATTTGACCTACTTTTAACCTGCGGGAAATTTGGCTGGTTTGCCCTCGTCAGAAGACATCAGTATCTCAAGTCATTAGTGAAAACAAAGGGCCCCAAATAAGTTGGGGTACCCCTCTGGTTTGATCGACAAGCTGGATGGTAGTTATGAAGAAGACATCTCATTCCTTCTTTCCTTCGGATAAAATGAGTGAAGATCACAACAAAAGATCAATGGAGAGAGGAGACTCTTGGCCATTTTAAAGAATGAGCCAGGAATGTCGGCAAGTGATTTCAACGCTCTCCGATTTGGCCTTAAAAACACCTGGACTCATCCTACTGTGGATGGAAGCATAGACACAAAGAGAGCCAAAGATGGAGCCAAGGCAATCATCATTTAATGACACGAACATACACTGATGAGATTTTCGGATCTTCCTTCGGGCAGGAAATTATCAAATTGCCGCTCGAAAACTCATCATCTCTGCCCGTGGTTCAAACATGGTGATGATTCTTTTTCTTCCAAAGATAAAAGCCACGGCCAGGGTTTCGTACAATGATCAACGAATGAACCTGAAACTTCTCCAAGTGAGGATTGAGGGGAATCAAATGCAAAACGCCCCGACAGGAACTACTCGTTTGCTAGTCTGATGATGACAACCATGAAAGGGGGTTGATTGATGATTGCCAAAATTACACTTTGGCACTCGCTATTTTGTCTCTGACAGTGTCCCTGTAAACGTCATGAACATCATCATTGCGAGGCAATCAGAGAAAGGCTTGAGCGAGGCCTGGATAATTAGGCCAGCACGCCCTCCTATTAAGGACTGCATCCATATTAGAACAAGATTGAATACCCGGACGGCCCAAATATTTGATTTTGAAGGATCTTACCTTGGCACCAAAACGGCTTCCATGTGGCAGTTCTCCTCGGGTTGGAGCTCGCATTCCTCCTCAGGAACATTTTGGACTTGCATTCGGACCTCATCACGGCAAATCTCGTCGGCTTGAACCAAAGCACAGTTATTGGGCACACACACCTCCCGAGGGATCTTTCGGCATTGAGTGTCGGGATGCACCTTCTTCACGGTCTTCTTCTCAAGGGTACATTTTTGAACTGGCCATTCCTCGCATCTTTGGTCAACCTGAATGAATAAAGAATAGTCAACCGGTCACAACAGCTTTTGATGAAGAATCGCCATCAAAGCAACGCGTTAATTAGCGTAGGGCGTCATTAATCTGAAATCGATTTCTTTCCCTTGTTTGAATGCCAAAGATGTGGGCCAATTTCGGCCAACAAAGCCCCCGTCCACTCATACACCAATTTCAGCTCGAAAGGTGAAAAGTCAGACGGCTACATGGCAATAATGCGGTTTGTATCCAATTGGGAGATCGCGAGTGTACATAGGTACTACTATATAGTGGTGTGAGAGTGACTTTAGTGTTGCTTCTGTCGTCTTCGAATTGGTATGAACCGAACCAATCGTATCGAATCGACGTGATGAATCTTGTCCATGAGGCCTCATCATTACCTCCTCGACCTCCCATCGTCAAATTGGGCTTTGTGGTTGATTTTGTCGGTCACAACGCCCGTTATCATTGTTATAAATAGGCCAAACATAATGGCATGCTGAGTTATCACTTCAATTGAGGGGTTCTCCTTCAATTTTGCATGACACTCTCCATTATAAGTCAGGAAAAAATTCAATTCTCGCCGAGGGGAAGAGCCCAGCTTAGGTTGCAAAAGTTTCTCTCTGAACCGGAATGGCAATGATTCCATCGGAAGCAGTCGGTTGTTTTCTGTCGAAGCAATTCCCAAGAACACCAAAGATGTTTAGTGTAACGATTCAAGTCCAGTTCATGGGAATGGATCGCATCGACCAATTTGAATGACATTTTAAGTGACAACATGCCAATCTAGCGACATGCCATAAACAGGTTCGGACCTGTGAATCCACTTATCGAACTAATTCAACCGATGAAGTGATGGTTCGTGTTTGCATTGATATAAGTCGCTCTCAGGAGATCCTTATCTGGGTCATATTTTTTTGTTCAGGGAATTATAGGGGGTATAAAGTATATAGAGACATCAATAAAACCATTTGGGATGGAACGAGAGCGTGGATGCCAGTTTGAGAGAAAATGCCAGCTATTGCTGGAGCTCAAGCTCGTCAAAGATGACTCTAATGGCTGCCAGCAATAAAATTAACTTTCCCTTAATGCATTGAATTACTTGACATTTCCCACCCCTGCGTTTTGTATGTAATGCTTTTGATCGATTTAGATGCCTCAATTGGTCCCCTTCTGTTCTTTGTTTGGGGCCTTTGACACCACAATCCAGCACAACCATTACAAACCCACTCTTCAGTGCTCACCCCGAGGACACATCTTCCCGGGGTACAAATCAATCCTGATGTTTTCACTCCTGTTTCTACGATTTCAATCCAAGAAACCAGCGATTATTTCTTCATTCAAGACAATTAGAAAGATCAAGCCCCGTGACGAATGAATATTTGTTTCAGTTGTCGTCCAGATCTTGTATACGTAGCGCCGGGCACATGCTCACCATGAAGAGTAAGAATCACTTTCTGGCAGCATGAGACAAGGAGCTCGATGAAAGCGAAAGACGTTGTCCGCGTGTTGAAGGTATAGTATTGCCTAATTATGTCTACTAAGGCGGAGCAGAGACAGGCCTCAGGTAGAGAAGGCAATCGACAACTTGCTTGACCGTGTAAAAGAAAGAATCTATGTACACCTCCCTAAACTTTTTCATTGTCTGTAGGGGAGAAAAAAAGCCCTGTTTAGCATTTAAAACCAACTTAATGTCAGCCTTGCATGCCAACAGTTTCTTTTTCGATGCACCTCCTTGGAGATGGTACTGCATTGTTCATTCAGAAAATCCAGTGCCTCACAAGCAAAATGCAATATACGTGAGGAAATTAGACAATCATGATTGCCCAATCGTTCATAGTGTGTCGGTAGTTTCAGTTTGTTTCTCGCGTTTCCGCAAGTTTTTCCATGCTAATGGAGTGGAAGCACATCAGATCCTCGGCTCAAACTCATCTCGGGCTTTCAAAACCGAAGAAAGAAATCTCACTTCAATTCGGAATGCAGTACTCAATTTAGCGGCACAGGAGAACATTTGTTCAAACAATGGAAAGAGAGAGCAGCAAAACACTTACGGTGATGCCTTGAGGACCATTTTGAGTATCGCTTTGAGTATCGCTTTGAGTATCGGGAGCATTGTCGGGGTCCAGGGTGACGAGTTCGGGAGTTGGAGCGGGGGTAGATTCGTCGGGGTTGGCATCTCCATCATCTTGACGGCCATTTCGGGGAACGGACGGATCATTGGGGAATGGCACTAAAGCAATCATGTTTATCTCGTTAAGTGTTCATATTTTGCCTCCTGAGGCGAGCTGCGAATGTGCCAAATGTGTAAAAAGGCAAGTTTGTTAAAGGGCCACTCATGGATGCACATACATAGTCAATAAGGAAAGAGACAAGCGGAAAGATAAGACACTAACTTTTCACTTCTTGATTTTTCCTCCTCCCCTTTAAAAAGTTTTCTCCTTGAACTCAATTTTGTCTGCAAATTCACAGCTTGAATCCTTTTTGAAGCACTAGACAAGCTCTTTTCGGCGACTGTCTGAGTGAATCAAATCATGAACCCAAGATTAATAACCTCTTAAATCTTTCTTCGCCAATTTCAGATCATGTCACATGGAATTTGAGTTACTGGCCTGGAATGCAATAACGGATTCCTTCTCTTCATTCGTCATTTCAGTTAGACTTGATCAAAAATAATTGGTCGCTTAATTGTACCAGTCGATTCAAGAACTCGAAATTTGCATTGACACCCACAAACGGTTCATCAGGTGTCACTTTCACTTTTCTTCATCTGCTCAAACCCAAGATGGACCAGAATACATTCTTGAATGTCGATTCCCACAGAGGGTTCCAAGGTCCCTGATTTGAAATATTACCCGGTACAATCACCCATTTTCCCATTTCGAGACGCACTCTCAGACCGAATGCAAGTTGAATAGCGTCAAAAATGCATTTAGAAACCATGGCGATTGAGAAAAGTGCGCTTCGCAGTAGGTGGCTTCAAACCTCACTGACAGATGCGTATTGGAAAAACATATAACTTATTTACTTACAGGTCACGTTTTCGCACTTTGTCATGACTTCCATGCGACACACGGGTTCGTCTTGTTCCACTTCATAGGTCTTGTATTGAGTCTCGCAATTCGTCTCGTAGTGGGTACTGCAAATTTCTGGGCCTACGGGCTCAGAGCCGCACTTTCGGACAACAGGAGTGTGGCAAACATTCACGGTTTCATTGAGGGGCTGCAATGAAGATGGGAAGCAATCTCAAGGAATGGCTCAAAAAGAGGGGAAATCATGAATTAGCGTGGACAAGGGCGGCATAAAAACAGAATCCTCCATTGTTTCGCTCAGTGCTTCATTTTGATTATGCTTGATTGTGAAGAGTCAACTTGAGTTTGCGCCTTAATTGCATTTTTTGAGAAGCAAGCTTGGTGAGCACGAACAATTAAGTTAGAAAAAGTCATGAGAAATGGAGATGTCAGCCACTTTCTACTCTCTCATGTCAAGGTGTCGTGTTGTCGGCATGCTAATTCTCCAGGGTCTCTACCCAACCGAGTTGTACTGAAGAATAGATCTCATACAAAGACGGAAAAAATCAGGTCAGATTCTGAAAAGGATGTCACTATTTTTGCCATCCAAACATTTCACTTTTGACGAGGCCCATCGCTTATTCCAAATTTCTCGTTCATGGTACCCCTCAATTGTGACTTTGAAAAGAAAAAAAAGCGTTCTGAATGAGATAAGACTAAGATAAGAAAAAGCTCGAATGGCGATTGAAATCTTGATGAAGAGTGATCGGTCATTGCGGTAAAAGGTGACACATGTTGCGTTTAGAAGAAGGTGCCACAGGTACCAATTCATCATTGCTACAAGCACATTGTTGCCACCAAGACAATTAAAGCCACCTAAAAGAAGATCATGACTTCCTCTCGTCAAAAACTAGAGATGGCCCTCTCCATCTCTTCAATTTGTATGCTCACTCTCTCCATGTCTCGTGGGTATTATTAAAATCTGATGTTTTGCTATCGGTTCATTTATCAACAATGACCTCATGACATTGAGTTCCGGCCTAAATTGCATGGGCCTTATTCTGATCCAGTCCTCTAATGAGGGGTTTGAGAACCTCTTTGAAAGCTTGCATAGATCTCGCTCGAGTTTTCTGCACAGTTCAGAAGGAAGCTTAGAGGTTTTTTATCATCGCCGAACAAACAGAGTGAAAATATTGGCCAAGATAAAATCAATATTATATTTTGGGAACTACTGTATTAGGATAAATGCTTTATGATTCTATTTAAAAAGCCGATTAGCAAAGAAAAACATTGAAGAACGTAAGTTCGGTGGTCACTCCATATGGCAGCTTCTCACATGTTTAAAGCGTCTTTTTTTTAGAGGAAGTAGACCATGCGTTAACCAAGGAAGGGCAAAAAGTGGACCCTTCTCGTCATCTCATTAGTTTTTTATGATAATCTGAACAAAAACCCGAGAAATTAGAGAGGCTTATTAAGTTCATGAAAAGGGGCTTTGAGATCACAGTTGGCTTTTTTTGTGCACCCGTGCCCAATTATAAGGAGACTATGAAATGATTCCATTCGCTTTCTACCACATGGTTAGACTCCCGTGGGCGTGCAACCCAATTTGATGTCTCATCCACCAAACATACCAATGATAAGCGAAATTTTGGGCCCAATTTTTGACCGACTCTACTGATCAAGTCAAAAGGTTGCAGTGATGCTCTTGAACAGGTTCAGAGGAGGCTCTTAAGAATCAGATGATCTCATGAACTGCATTGCTTTGTTAAGTGAATGTCGTATTAAATGTAGTGTTTACAAGGGTCACTTCATTCTCACTTGGGTGCCAAGTGAAACGCTCATAAACCACTTGAACAAATGTTGGTCTTTCGAACTCGTTGAGACCGAGAAGAAATGAGCAGATTACGATTGGAATTGTTCATCTCATAAGGAACACAAGACAATCGAAAGGAAAATTCAATTTCCCTTCTCAACTCCACAGAGGGATTGTTTTTTGTGGTTTCCCAGAATGTGCTACCTTCCTGGATTTTTCTCCACAAACGCTATTCTAAGGCAAGCTGCTTTACAGGGGCACGATATTAGCCCCTATTTTCGTTCTCAATGTGGTCTTGTTCATTTTTTTCAAGCCCTAAGGTCATCGTCAATGGTTTGATTCCCTCTGTATTTGAATACTAATAAACCTCAGTTTCTATCGAGTCAGACAAACGAATGTAGCACGTATGTGCATGACAATCCAACGTCTTGTCGGGTTTTTTGGTTGCCATAAAAAATAACGCCGAAAGTAAAAGAAGAAGGAGAGTCCTGTCTCGTCTCGATTTGACTTTGACAAGAACTAGTCACAATGAGTTAACTTTGTAGAGTAGAACTCTGAGATCTCTTACATCCAGACAACTTTCTTTTTCTAACCGGAACAGAAAAAACGAAAAACGGGGATAGGTCCATTCCAGGCATTAAATCGTGATTTTTAATGTACACTACTCGACACTTTCGATGAATTTTTATGAGCCTCATTCCTCCCCATTGTCAAATCAACCCATTTCCTCGAAATTAATGGCTCAAGCGAAAGGCATATCAAAACATAAGACCATGCATAAACCATGATGCGTCGACATCTCCAGGAATTCCGAGGAGATCTCATCTACTGCATCAGAACATACCTTCTCAATGTTCACATCCAAATTTTGATTTCTCAATCCCAAGGCAGATTACGTTGATCATTGACTTGATCACGCAAAACAAGGTACTCACCATGGGTTTGAATGTGATATGGCAATTCTTTTTGAATGTGGTCTGGCATTTCTCCTCAGTGGTCGAACGGTAGTCTGTGATGTAGGTCATGTGACATTTCTCTTGGTAGCTGTGCTGACATTTGATGGCCCGGTCATAAACTGTCTCTTCGACCTGTAATTAGTAAGGAAAAATGATGGCAAAACGTCGTGAACAATATAATCAACATAATCATCACCCTGATCTCACGGCGTCAAAAGAAACAAAAACAAACATAAAATGCAGTCACGTTGCACTTCTTGCGGGAGAACTTCCTCCATCGGTTGACGTTAAATAAGCTGACGCCAATTGTTGTCCACATGTGCCTCCCTTTCAGAAAATTGAGATTTTACGGAAAGTCTGGACGAGATATTCAGACAAAAGTGTAATCCAACTCATTTGGTGCATCGACCAGTTTCATTTTGATCAGAAGATTGTGAATAGAGAAGTTTGTGCACTGCAACCTTTTTTCTGGGAAGTGCTTGCATAAGGAAAAAAGTAGGGAGGCAAAAACCGTCTTGGTGATCGTAATGAAAGGTCTCGAGTTGGTTTAAGACATGCACGCAAAGATGGTGGTTGAACAGCAACACATCCTTCGGAGAAATTGTCTGTCGATTCTCGAATCTCTGGAGTTGTCAAATTACTTTGAAAAGCCAACCTGTGATTCGAATGTTGGTGGTAGGTGGAAGGAGAGGCAAACGAAACGGATTGGAAGAGACAGATCAGCCGCATAAAACAGAAATTGGTTTCCGCCGGCTCATCTATCGATTAACTTGATGTCACTAAGTTCCTGGGAAAGGGCTGATACCCTTTCCTTAAATGAGTTTGAATTGCGAGTTGACACAACGAAAAAGTCAATAATTCCAAATTCTAATCGCATCGAAACGGAAAGTTGAAGTGACTTGGCACCTTGATTCTATGGCGAGTCAATTCAGAATTACAATCCAACAGTAAATGTGATCGGGGTAAACCCGGTGAGTGCGAGAAAGTGAACTCTATTTTGCCCCATGTTGTCACGCTCCGATTAAGCTTTTTTTGCGGTTCAGGAAATATAGCCACTAATGACCATATTTAACCAACTTCAACCCCCTTTGGACGACTTAAAACGGGGTGGAAACATTTGCAGCGGCAGTCTCAGGGTGAGACTTTTTTTGCCAGAAACATCTGCAGGTGATTGCTCACCAGTACAAGATTGGATCCAATATGTGTGACGGGCTCCATGTTACTGTCTGTACTGTTTCTCCGTGTATGTGTGTGGATGATATCATGTCAAAATTCCATGACAACTTTCATTGGCTTGAAGGGGGTTGTCGCTCGGGTGCAGAAAGGGAAGGGTGAATGAAGTTGGCTCAGGTGGTGGTGGCAGTGGAGAAGATGAAGCAGTCCTCATGGCTGATTGGCCAAGAACTTTTCTCAAGACTTAGACATTGGTTTTCTGACGACATTAAGGAAATGCCATTTAATGAGATCTGCGTCATTATCTCAAATGGTTTTATAATTTTCGTCGCTTCAGTATGTGACAGTAATGATCAAGTTGGGGTGTTTTCGTGAGGGATTCTACAGCTTCGAAATGTGTGTAGTTTGAATCATAGCAGTGGAACGGTTCACTAAAATTTGCAACAGCCTTCTGGGAGGTTCCAAGAACTATTGATGAGCTACCTTATGTGAAGCTCGTCAGTGACTTCAACGGAAGGAGTAACTCATTTATGATACATTCACTACCTTAACAAGCTACATACAGGCTTCGGTAAAGCTACGCTTGGAACGCTCTTCATAGTTTTGGCCTGTATTGAGGACAAGTAATTTCAGATTGTGAGACCGCAACCATTGATAAGATAAAGAGTCACGCGCCTTCAAAAGAGCCACTTGAATTTCTTGACGGGGAAATACTTTCATAGTGAAAGACAGACAAATTGCGGTGGCTAACCGGTCATTAAATTTCCTTACTTTTGTTTCTCATTTACATCTCATTTGCGCTGAAATGCCCTTAAAAGGTATAGAAGATCCCGAAACTAGGCAATTGCTTTGTAAAGCTGATACTATATGTCATTGTCAGAGAACAATGAGTAAGCAAAAAGATTCTTACCTGCATCACTTTGGGAATGCAACGAATCTCATCGTCGGAAGAATTGTCGTCCAGAGATGTGAGTGACGCCTCGTTATCAGTGGTAGTCTCGGCTTGTCTTAATTGAAGCAAATTCATCGCTGGAGGCTCGGGGTTGGCAAATTCAGCCAATTGAGGCAACAGTGACCCAAACTTGACCTCGGGATCGTTTTCCAAACTCGCTTGCATCTGAGATCCAAAATCAGGCAAGCCTTGTCGTCCCTCCACATTTCTTGGAACATGATGTCGCTCATAGGCATGCTTGCGAATGTAATCGTCGGGGTCGACAGCCTTGTGAATGTGGAAAATGGGCGAATCTGGCTTCTTGTTAGGGTCCTCCTCCTGATAGCCAACCTTCTCCGATGCTTGTAACATGATAGGTTCTCCCTGCGATGGTGATTCAATTATGATCGAGTCATCATCATACAGAACAGAGTCGATGAGGGATTTCAGAATGGCTGTCTCATCCTCTTCTGCCGTGTCAATCTGAAGCTGTGGCAACATGTTGCTCTGTTCGCCTTCTTCTGCAGGAACGGGAACAGCTGTGGCACGAGCCATTCGACCTTTGGGAGATCGAGCATTGGGGAAAAAGAAGTTGGCATCTGCCTCGCATCCGGATTGGAGTAGGGCTAGTCCAAAGACTGTCAACGCCAACTTGAAACCATTCTGGAATCGAGGAAACAAAACGATAATCCCAATGAAACTGGTGGCGACTTTCCTGAAGGGAAAGCTCAGCTTCCTATTATGAACGTAGTCGTCGAGTCTGCTTATCCTTACCATGATCACAGTTTACAAGAAACGGACGTTAAAGATATCTTGGATACCAAGAAAACTTAAAGTCGTTGTAGGCTTAGAGGGCTCCTGTGCAAAACCGGGAACCTTTAGCTACAACGTTAATGGATGAACTGAGCCTTTCTCGAGAGTTACGGAGGTATTAAAAGAAATCACTGACGCCTGTCGCCTCCTCCTTCACCCCGTCCCGTTCTCCTCGAGACTTGAATTTCTCCCAGTTTCTTGTGTCTCTGTTCGCCCTCCAGAGGAGATTTTTCCACTCCTTGTGAGACGCCAAAGCTCGGTGATGAGGAAGAAACCAACGCAAGCAAAGGTAAACCAACGCAAGCACAGGATGGATACGGTACACACCGAAAGTCGATCGTATGTGCACAGACAGGAGACAGACCACTGCCTCCACTCCAATGGAGATACTTGTTGATTGAGGTGGCGACGCCGGATGCGATTCGCTTATTTCGAATCGAATTTGTGGGGTGCCAATGTCTCGGCAGTTTGACATGTTTAAGAGATTCAGGTGCCTCAGAGGTTTGGAAGGAAAGTGGAGAATCTTTCTTTGCCACCCTCTACTTTGCTACAAAATGAACCAATTGGGGGATGGTTTGGGAGGCAATGAAATCTTGATTCCCATTGACATAGATTCATTACCCTCATCAAACGTACTTTCCTGTCTGAAAACGGTAGCCTAACTTTGTCATCAGTATTTGAAGCGTCATCGTCAGGAAGCTCTAAACTGAAGGAATTAATCTACAGGTTTTGGTGAGTCGACAATACTGGTGAGAAGATTCTAACCTCTCAAGCACAGACACCCGCTGGGAAAAGTGAAGGGTCAATCTTGGGGTTACTCATTTGAGGAATTCTCACCCACCAGGGCATATCTAATATTGAGGGAATTAAAACAAAGAGAAAACCTCACGACTCAGGTAGAAAAGAAATTTTCCGCCCATTTTTGTGATGATGTAAGAGCATTAGGGGTGATATCAACGACCCCTGACTCGGGTCATTAGCATAATAAGCCACAAAAGTCAAGACCTTATTTTCGTAACATACTCGCACATACGGTGCATAGATGTGAACTATCATATACGGCGTATCCTGACTAATCTGATTAATGTCTCGTTGGTATTCATAATGAGATTGGGTAAGTTTCCAAAAAGGCAAGCCGAGGAGTCAGGTCATTAACTTCCTCTTAAGTCTTGCGTTTTACAACGTCTCTTAAGGCATTTTCAGAAACATCCATAAATAAATTTAAGCAAGGGCTCTCTTTTTCACCCTCGCCACAACTTGTTCGTACGAGCACATAACGGAAACAAATGAAACCTTAAGTCGGTCTTCCTGAATGGGTGAACAAAATAAAGGAGGTCAAAAGATCACTTTTAAAACCCTTTCAATTGAAGAAAGTGGGGAGGGTTTGGCCTTAGCCTTGATTTCACTTTTAACGTGTTTTATATTTTTTATGTGTCTTAGCCACAATGTCACTGGGGAACAGATAGCAGATTTATAAAGGAAAACTGAATGTTTGTTTAAACTTAGATCAGTTAGACATCCTCGTTTTATACGAGACCCTATTTAAAACCAAGATAGCTGGACTTGTGCAAAGAATGGACTAAATACCACAGTAAGAGCCGTTGATTGTTCGTTTGGCCAGGTATGGAGATCAGAATGAAGCCCGTCAGTGTGTGTGTATACGGGTAATGCATAAGTGAAACTGAAAGTCATGACCATTTCCATTTCCATTGCCGTCAAGTTTATTGTGCTCGATAACTTGTTTTTGGCGAAAGGCGGTATGATAATCTTCCTTGGCGCGGTTTTATTGCAAACCCACCTACAATGACACCACGTCAAGAATTATCTTCTCGCTCCAGAACTAAAGAACCACGTCAGAAAAGAACAATATAGGTGGTTCTTATATATGGAGCTACGTAGTGACTGCAAAAGATAGGATGGGAATAGCGAGCAAAAAACAAGTAATCGAGAGTGAGAGAAGAAAAACGTCCAAGAATTGGCAACCTGTTGGAATGTCTTGAAGCCCCTTGATGGGCTCATTAATTACGGAGATACGCGGGATTCTTCATGTCTAAATACAGAGAGTTCTGAAAGTTCGATTTGGCTCATTTCAAAGTCATCGACTGACCTGAGACTCGTTACCCGTCGATAGGATTGATACGTACAATACGATCTCACCTCGCTCCAAGAATGTAGACGTCAAAATCTAACCACAAGCTTCCTGACTGATCGAACAAGCTCGTCTTTTCAAGGCTCAATTCCAATTGCTGAAGCGAATCGAAGGAGCTAAAGTACACCAACAAAATACTGAAATCGCGTTTATGACATTGCTGGGGGTTTCCCTCCATATCACAACGATTCTTGGAATTCATGAGTTTTAGACCAATCTGTAACCAACCAGAAGTGGCTATTGGATACATAAATGGATTTCATCTCTTTCCCCTTTTAAGTAGGGCACTCAAGGCTAGACTGAATCTCATTTAAAAATACACCGACATTTGATCGCAAGTGATCGAAATTCGATGACTGGGCTTTTAATCGGGACACAAACAACAATAACCTCATTGGAAAGTTTGGACATGAAAGGAGCGTTCCAATCCCAATGTATGGAGTGAATAAGGGCGGCCATTAGTGCCTCTTGGCCATAAATTGCACCACTTGGGCGTATCATGAATGATCTAGTGCAAATTTTCGGCTTTTCTCTCGTTCCTTAGAAGACTATCATGTAGCTATGAATTCAATACACGGGTCACCAAAGAGGCAACGATATGATGGTATTTCGAGACCAAAATGAACTGGACACATTTGGACTTGTCGGACACGAAACGGGAAAAGTGGGTCATTGGGACAACAAGAGATCGGAAGATATGGTTATGAATTATCTTCCTCGAGAAGGAACCAGCTACAAAACTGCACTTCCCCAACTAAAGGAGAAGTTGGAGCAGAAAAACGCTGGAAGTATTCGTAACTCTCTTTAAGGTATTCCAACTGATTTTTTGGGCGACAGATCCCCCGCCAAAAAACATACCGTAAATACAAAAACCCGACCCCTCTACGCACTTTTTTGGACGTCTTCAGTATTCTGTGGCCCAGAACATGGGTGATTTTCAAGTTGACTGATCTTTAACACTGACAAATATTAGCACCTCATAATCAAATGACAAAATTTGTCTCTTTGAAAGCGAACCAAATCATATTTGCTTTCACAGCTTGAAGTAAAACTTTCATTAGTCTTAACATTATATAGTTTTGAGCGTTCTTGAAGCTGGGAATAACACGCTTATCCTTTGAGTTTGTAAAGGAGAATTTTCAAACTCAGTGATAACTTATCACTGATAAGGCATCTAGTTGCTTTCTTTGTGCCACCTTTAGAGTCTCCGAGACTTTTCAAATAATAATTTTCTCAGTGTGCCTGAACTTGCCCCCACATTCACCGTCTTGTTAATTTGCATACTAGGAAAGTGAGAACTCGCAGCGATTCCCTTTTAATTCCTTTCGTTTTCATCTTTCTTGTGATGGGTGTCAAGATGCTTTTCTCTTCGCTTGGAGAACTCTCGGCAGGGGGTGGATGAATTTTCCAATTTCCATTGCCAACCACCTGTCCCTGTGCGTCTTTTTTCGGTCACACTGCCATGCTAGTCTTTTGTAGTAGCACGACTCCAAAGACACAAATACTTCATGTGTACGCATCAAATTGTGAAGCCCGTCTTGCCTGCGGGATTAAATGGTTGAGAAATGTAGGTTTACATCGGTGAGCACAACTACAATTGTTACTGGGCTAGTTGTGAGTCCTTTAGAAGATGGAGGCGGATGTAGTTGTTCGGTTGGGCACACGAAAGTTCCATGCCTAAATTGAAGCGAATGCTGCACACAAAGCAGTGAGGGATCTTTAACTGGCGCTTCCATTGACCCTCGAAGCGTGACCTTAAGTTTTTGATACAATCATATCTGGCAGTCCCAACTTCAGACCCCTTTCGCTTGCAAAATGCATTCGATAAATTTAGGGCAGGGTATGCAAAGTCAAAGAAAGAGCTCTGTGCATTGCAAGTAGATACTAACTCGCTCAATTATAAATTTCGTCTTTGTGCTCAATGGACAGACACTTTGTTACTTTTCGGGCGATGGTGCGAAGACTTTCGTTCAACACCTGATTAATATCTAAAACTCAACTCAGAGGAAAACTCAAATTTGGAAAATCGAAACGACTTCATCCGCCAGAGGCGTTACTGGTTCTGCGGACGAAAACGAAGACAGGTTCAGTTTCTTTCTGCGGAAAGAAATTGACCCCATAAAATGAAGGCACTCCCAAAACACAATAGTACGTACCATTGTTTGTAGAGTTAAAGCTGCAATCTGCTGGTTAAGAAATCGGCTCTATCTCAGATTCAGGGGTTTATAGCTTGAACATTGGTATTTTTACGTAGATGAACGCACTAAACACCAAGCTTCATCTTAAGTGACTTAAAAATCAAATGCTTATCGCTTGGGTAAGTTTGAGAAAACTATTTTGCCGCAAAAAGAGAAATAATCGAATGTGTCGGGAGGACAGGGAATATGTATATTATGGTATGCATATATATGAATAGATGACAGAGAATATGGTATTATGGAATCGGCTTTTTGAACTTTAGTTTTCCCAGGTCAATCTTGGATGACTCGGGTTCTCATGGGACGATTCTTTGCTTGGATCGGCGAGTTAGCTTTCAAGCATCAAAGATGGGCAGGTATGCTTGTTATTTTGCCGCCACACACACCGAGGCCCATTCTGATTATCATAACCATTCAATGATGACTGCTGCAACCTTTCAATTAGATGCATGCGTTAATTTTATGCTCTGTCTCAAGTGTGAAATCTCTCTTTATCTCTGTGAACGGTTTCCCCGCTGACAGCCTATCATTACAGGGTAGTGGGTACACGTTTCGGCATTTCACGAGGTTTATTTCGCTTCTGAAAAGGACTTGAAAGCGCAAATAAAGCGTTTCATCTTGCAAAGTGGTTCCATTTCTGGCAGCTGAGCTCCAATTTTTCGACAAAAGGTACGAATAATAATTTGCTTCAATGGCGTAAGAAAAATTTAGGCACAACTCGTCTTTCCCAAGAAAATTAACGTGCCAACAGAGGAGAAATGCAGTTCTCGGTACTGCTGGATTAAGAAGTACCAATAGAAATACTCAATAATCATGAAGAAAAATGTCATATTATTTTCGACAAATTCAGAAACTTGAAGGGCAGTTCATAAACTTGAACCGATTGTCACAATGGCTCAGTCAGAAGCTCATCAATTCATGTTGCACATGGCTATCACTTTTGATTCAAACATGCCGCCGCATTTTCCCCCTCTAAAGCCCCGGTCTACTAGACGGCCTACTGACCGGCTATGGGTCCATTTTTATTGTATCAAGTTAAAAGAATGCTTGGTAAAGATATACCATTGCTTTGGGTGTCTCTAGCTCGACATAGACATGGGCACCTTTTAATAAGTTGTAGATCCCAATCTAAATCAGTTTCGACTTAGAAGTGTTCTCTGCAAGCCAATGGCGCTTCACAAAACCGCTTAGAACTGAGGCCATTTCAAAAACATCCAAGTGCACAAATGAGGTTCATAACTTTTTTGCCCCGCTAATTATCGTTTGTGGGTCGTACTTTTTAAGAGACCTTTTATGCATTCGGTTCAAATCCAAGGAGCAGAAGAAGAGTGTCATCGACACCGGCAAATGGCAGAAGAGTTTCTAATGAATGGATGGAGGCGACGAAATATCTTGTCTCGTGTTCAGACCGTTCAGACCTCTAATTGCAGACATGTAGACGGATCTTAAGAAGAGAGGTTCGCCTATTGCTAAGGTCTTTGAGAATTGATGATGCATTGACTCTTTGGCAAGGTGGCAAGCCGTCAAGGACAAATTGGAACTAGATCAAGTTTCGAAACATTATGACCTCAAACAAGTCTGGAGTATGCTAAGTTCACATTCTTGGAAGCCAGTAGAGTCCTATCACCCGTATATAGTTTTTGACGAGTACTATTTTTATCACCACCAAGCACGCACTGCCACCAATTGGAAATCGATCTGTCTCGTATTCGTAGTTTAAACCGCACATGTCAATAAACATGAAATTAAGATGGACAAGGGCATAAAAAAACGATCGGCCAGTCCTTGTTGAGGGCTCTTTTCTCCTTTCTGGAGGGGTAGATTTAGTTCTGAATATCTGACCGAATGACATGAAAATACTTCCTTCCCATTATACAATGAAGCCAGAGATCCTTCCCATGTGCTATTGATAGGCAGTTTCTCTCAATCATGCCATCAACATAATGACCTCATACTTCTCATGCAAGTTGACAGCTTCTCCGATCAATTCAAGCCGACTCTTTGAGGACAAGCGAATTCCCAACTCATAAAAGACGAAGGACTCAAATCCGACCATAAAACGAAGTCAACTGATACAAAATCAAAGGTTTTTTTCCTTCCACATGCATTGCAGGCAAATATTGCAACTGGATTTTGCACGCAGGAGACATCTAAAATCTGGCAACTTGAATCCAAGCCCACCACAGAGTGCTCAAAATTCGTTAGACAAACCCACATTGTCTCCATTCAGGTGAGTTATGCCAGATATCCCTTTGAGAAACTGGCAGTCAAAACTCTGAATCAAAATTCCAAGTCCGCTGCCAAAGTTTTGGGGTTTGTTCTTACCGACAAGTTGCCGAGTGTTGAATACATCAATCCAGCCATGCCCGTGAGGCATTCACTAGTTTTAAGCCCCTAACCCTTCTTGAGGAATCTCTCTGATCTTATAAATTCTTTCCGGTTTCTAAAGCAGGTTTTGAATTCCTAAACCAATACGAGATCGTTCGTGAATTTGTACTTGCACCTCACTAATGTCAGATACCAGCTTTGGCCTTTCACTTTCTTTAGCCATGGGATTGCCCTAAAACAATTAGTTGGCAATGCAAGGCTCTTTAAAATATTCTAGGCATGCAGCCTTTCATCATAAGTTGTGGTTGACCATCAACTGTCAAAGTCGAAGACGAGTCAAATGGGAATATTTGACCTCTACGATCCAACTTGAGCGATGCATTTCTCTCAAATTCACTTTCATCGAACCCATTCCTTGATTAATTGAAACTATGAGGCCAAGCCTAGAGGAGCAATACCAGCTAGCGTCACAAGAGTGAGTAGTGACTCTTTAGCTCTAACGGCTCTCCCTTTGTTTTCTCAATCACGTCATTAAGCCATCCTAAAATTAGGCCCCGGAGAAAAGGTCTAGTGAGGCGGTAGGTGGGCCCATTTTGGCGTTTTTTTTCAGGTAGAAGGACGGCGGGTGTGGAGGAATTCAGAAAGACCATTCACGGATGGATGGCTCATTGTCGACCAAGTTTTTAACGATCCAACTTGAACTCATTTCTCTTCGGCCATCGTTAACGTAAGTTGGCTTCCGTCCACAAATCGCTGAAAACCCGTGAGGGAGCAAGTGCATTCAGGGGCTCGCAATCTGCAATCGCCCAATGTCGTAAACCCAATTTTTAAACAAATTGACGCTAATTTCATTGTTCGACGGGGTCCCAAATGATGATACGAGATTAGAGAGAATATGAATTCAAAGGATCGATATTTCTATTAGGGGAAAGTTTTCTCTGTCCAGGGATCCTCGAAGAGGTTGATGGAGAAATATTAACTAGGTTCACCGCTTCATTTGTATGGTAATAGAAATACCACCCGGGTTAAGGCCCACTCCTCAATGTCTGGGCCTGACAGGGCCTGCTGATCAGTTGATCAAGTGATCTTTGACGCAGACAAGAATGAACTGTCAAGCCGATTGGAGAAGCTTGCGTATTTCGACAAAACACTGGTTTATTGGTCAAGGTTAGAACCTAGTCAATGATACAAAGACGAGTCGAGTCACTGGAATTTGAATGAGAAAAACCCAGATGATATGAATAACTAGCTAACATGTAAATATCTCGAACTAAACATGATCTGAAGGAATGAATCGTAGCATAAGTGAAATGAAGAATCTTGACTGAAGATCACATTTGGATAATATCATCCGTATTCATGGCCACAGGAAACCGGAGTGAGGGGTAAACGAGAGTTCGTCTATGGCAAATCATGGACTAAGAAAACAAAACTAGGCGTGACGTTTCGTGCGTTCAGAAGAGAGTTGAGTAGCAATTTAACTCTCTTTCTCTGACAGTGGATCGAGTGGTCTCAAAATTCAAGTAAGGTTGAGCGAGGCGATACCGAGGGATGTTCTAATCTCGCCACAGACACTTTTGGGCTTTTTGGGATGGTCTTTTTGTGATATCTGCATGATGATTGATTGATTGATTGATTATGTCTTGTTGCCTTCGTACTGATGAACTTTGGCTGTGTAGTTCTTCTGTGATGTAAGAATAATACTATTCGGCCTTTAAGCTTGTGGGACTGCTGGATCCAGCGGTGACGGGTGATATTGAGGCCACAAATTTGGCGTCGATGTTCCGCTTGAATATTGTTGATAAGTACAAATGTATCCTATAGGTGAGAATACTTTTTTTGTTGTGGGGGTGAAAGGTACGAATCAAATACATTGATACTGACCTCCTCAAGATTTCTTGACGGACTCGAGCTGTAAATTTGTTGAATAAGCAAAACGAGGCTGTCCCAGCAAACACAGCGTTGTAAAATAAAACGATATAAATGTTTCCGAGCCATTTGACCTCTCCAAAAGAGCCCAATAAATCGAAATTGGTTATACCTAAAAGATCAAATGCATAACTGAATGTGTGTATTTGACCACTTTGGAGTTGATATTAAAGAGCCTTGAGTTTGATTAATGGGCAAAATGAAACAAATTGTTGTGGCCAAAAAGCGTTGCGGAAAATATATCAATACAACTATACTGTCTAATCTCGCTACAATTCAAACGCTTATGGTATTCGAAAAGTTTGCCACTCGTTTGATAAGAGCCATAAAAAGATGATTTCTTGAAATGATGAAATGAACGATTGTTTGACCTCCCCTCCATTTCCCATAAATTCTGAACAAATATTAGCTTATTGCAGCCGAGCACATGTTTGCGTAATGAGCGAAGAGTAGTCCCTCACGCAATGTTCGCCCCTAGTATCTAATCTCTCCCTATAGAAGATATTTCATATTAAAAGAAGTTTAAGCCCCCCTACAACTAGTTGTCTTAATAGCTTAGAGCACACAATCAGTGTATATTTGCCTAAGCCTAAAATGATTCTCTTTGTTTTCCTTGACTCAAAAGCCCCAAAATTCCAATTAATGCCCACAAGGATCCAATGTCCGTTTTGATAGGAAATTAATATGGAGGTACACATTCCTGCTATCAAGTCTTTAACTGGTCTTACCTAATATTTTTGATAACAACGGCAATGCCGAACTGAGGATCACATACAATCCACAATTGAGAATTAATCGGGTTAGCGAAGTATCTTCCCGTCGTGGGCGGATCTTCCCAATAGGAGGAATAATATACAAGCCAATCAGCGAGGTCACCATCAAATAGAAGATCAATATGACCTCGATGATCACTCCAAAGACGCCCAATGCGGACAAAGAAGTTGAACCCAGAACCACATTAGGCTGGAAGGAACACAAATAAGGGGTCAGCATCACGTTTTCAATCGTGCTCAATTGCTGCAAACAATAATTTACCGCTTTCATTGGTTTGACGGGAAGGGATCTGAAGCCGGTAATGATTTGACCCACATTGGAAATGACGCAAATCAGGGAAATGGTAGTCAGGGCAAACACAAACATCATGACCAACGGGTAGCCCAATATTCTCCGCCAACTGGGCGTGTTTCTTGCCCGTTCTAGTTGAATTCGACGGGCCGTGACCTCATCCAAGCTCTTTTGGAAGTGAGCAAAAATTTCGTCCCCTCTTAAACGCCTTCTCTCCTCGTTGGTAATGGGAGTGATTTGCAAGAAGTTCTTGTCTTTACAATTTGCCACCTTGGCTTTGAGCGATTCTTCCTCGAATTTGGTCGCAAAGTAGTCGTCATCTTGATTTCTCATGAACGTGGGTCGAACCACCAAGTCACCCACTACCGTGAAAAGGCGAGCAAACCCCAAGGGTGTACATATTAAGAGCATGATCACACCCAGAAATGACACACAAGAGTAGAGGAACGGTAGATAACTATAGACATCTAAAACAAAAGAATCGTGTCCGTTTTAAAAAGAGTATTTTACACAGTTATATTAATAAAAAGTACTTACTAAGAATGCGATCCATAGAGTCGCGATCATGATCCACGAGGGCGGCAATCACATACATCATGCCCAAGACCGTCAACGACAACAGAATCAAGGTCACAATCGTCTCCTTGGCTCGCGCTAAAAGGCCCTGAAATTGGACCCAAACTCATGGACGTGAACAAAATCCCTGGCTAAAATCCCACCGTAAAACTCACTCTCTTGTTCCCAAAAAAAGCCAATCCTTCAGATTCACAGAATAAATAGGCAAACGGGAGCAAACCAAATAACGACAAGTTGGACAAGATAAAGATCAAGTTCCAAATCCCTGGAAATGAAAAGAGGACCAGTAAAATATGAGGGTAAATCGAGACCGATCACAGTGGGATCATTACCCTGGATCAAGGAGCTATTGAGCCACTTGATGTACCACGATTTGGGGTAGTGCAACAAGATTTCATTTGAAATGGTGGAGATGGGCAGAAGCAGAGCCGCACCCACGGATACGGCCAAGGAGAAGACGCAAAAACAAAATGAAACCTTGTAGACCATGTCATCCTCCCATGAATAGGGCAGAAACTCCTCTTCCGTGTCTCGCTTTTGTCGCCACAAATTCAGGAAGTAATACGAGCCCAAATACAAGCCCAGACCCGTTAACACTAGAATCTGATGACATGAAGAACACAATTATCATGATAATCAGAGGAAGAACAATGTTGAGAAATGTCATACCGTGATCTCTCGGATCCCTTTATTGAACTCTTCTTCATAGGGGCTATGAACTTGGTCCGGATTGTAGAAGGGGTCATCGCGAAGTAAGGCATCCATGATCAAATGCGGACTGATGAACCCATGGGCGTGGCGAGGGTGGCTAATCACAAGTTCCTATGGCAAGCCATTCAGCCATGGGAGCCATTCTTCTTTTTGTTAGTCAATGGGCTTGAAACCGTTTCCAACACACAGGGTCAGGGCAGCTCTCCCTGTAGGGCAAAAAAGGAGAGCACCGAACTAAGAACGAGGGGAGGAGGAGAGGGGAATAACTTGTGCTGTGTTATTTTCTGGCCAATGGGCATAGATGTGAGGAGGCAAGCGCTAGCTGATGTTTCTGTTGAGCTATCATTGACGACGGGGTTGATATTGTTAGTCACGTCATTTGAAGGCATAGTTGATTTGTTGTTATTCATTTGTGAAAAAAAGATGCGTCTAACATTTCATGCTCTTTTTTTCAAATTCCAGCCATCGTCTTTCATAATATGTCTATGGTCTGACACTTTGAAAAACCTTTCTGTCAGCTGTTGTTGAGGGTGAGAGATTAGGTTGCTAACAACTACTTGGATCAGTGCTTGCGATAAGAACTTGTCCATCATTTTTAAAGATACCGATTTGAACACACTACATCGTGTATCAAGCCTTTGATGGGGCTGTACGGGTTGTACTTGAAGGGCAATATGTTTTCTAGCTAAACCTCAGATTTTAGTAACACTATCTATCTGAGGGGAAATCAGAGCTTTGACTTTTTGCAGCTAGATTCTTGAAGTAAAATCTTGTTGCCGTTACGTGGGTAATTTTTGGCAAGCACTTTAACAACGTCAAAACACTACTAAAAGAGTTGACTTCGTTTATATTCATCAGGTGCTTTTAATTTTACAAAATAGCGTAGCATAATAGCTGGGATCACGTTCTACTTGATTGGGGAACTGGCGTTCCTGATTCTTCGAACTGTTTTTTTTTCTCCAAATCCAAGGACTTCCACAAAATATTTGGACCATCCATCTTATCCAAAGTTAGCATTCAGTAAGTTCAAAAGATCTCAGTAAATGAAATAACTTTTTTTTTCATAACCCAAAAATTGGCTTAGGTAAATTAGAAACGGTAGTCAAAGTTAAAGTAAATGATTTTCCAGTCCTCAGTCAGCGAACACCAATATTTCTTTTTCATTTTATGTCGGCAAAGAGCTACGACGAATGAAGACCAAAATGACAAATGTTTTGGAACTCGAACATTTAAGAAGTGTATATAGGTTTTGCTATTGAAAACTAACGTGAAAAGAAGGTTCCACGGAGAAGGTTTTTTTTTGAAATCTTAGGGCAGATGATGAGCACCAGTTCTTAGTCAAGCTTCACTTGTTCGGATCTTGTATTTGCAGAGCCCACGCGTCATTTCATATTAACTCACATGCACAGTAAGAAGCACCGATTTTAACGTCTTCAATGGGAAACCCTGCGGTTCTATCCTATTGCAAGGTAGAAAATCAGGCAAATGATGTGAAACGCCGATATCGTAAATTAGTCGATGTTGGAAAAAGATAAGAAACCCTCACGAAAAGAGGGCCTAAAAGAAAATGAAATTTAGCAAAATAATGGAAAAGGTGCACGATTTTGACTAATTTATCAAGGTAAACAATTTCATAAAATGCAAGCATAATATACACATGCATGTCCCAAGCTTAGAGAAAAAACAAAAAACAAAAAAAGGAAAATAAGATGCCTACTAAGTCCATTAGAATAATACCATTTGAAAAATTGCAACTCGAATATTCTTCAGATATATTTTAAATCAACTCTTATATATCAAGCTAGTACAAAACACAAAGAAAATGTGCAAAAAAGGAAATCTTCTCAAAAAGGGCATTGTAGTGAAGTTATTTGTCCCAGATTTGGTGAAAACGACAAAAATATTAGTTTTATTCAAGCATTTGTTCTTTTTCGTAGGTTTATCAATTATTTGATTTAAAAGTGAAGTACTTCAAACATTGACTGAAGATACGCAATAGCTGATGGGTAATCATTGGTTAGGCCGAAAAGATATCTAATCAACAAATGGCTCTTAATTTGTACTTTGGATCAACGGATTAACTACTTAATATTATCTAACGAATCCACCATGCATCAATCATGAACTTGTTTTTGTTGTTGGTAAAGTTTTGGTTATTATTGCAATTTACTTACTCTAAGGCACAATAACCTGATTTTTCCTGTCTTTTTCTCCAACAAACCGATTTGCTCTCGTAACATACATCATGCTTAACACCACTGATCTTGATTTGGTGAAACATATCAGAATGCTTGACATCTTTGACAGACGTCATTGCGTTTTTTTTTTTTTTTTTTGTGCCGGATTCCTTACCTCTACCAGGATTGAATCCCAGCAGTTCAAGACGAGAAGATTATTCATTTTACTTGACTTTTATTTATATATACTATTTGATCGACCAACGAATTAGCATTGGCTGATCTGGCTAATCCTTGAATATAAGGTTGATCCGGAATTTTAGTCAAAAACTTATCCAAGTCTGACTTCAATCCTGCTATTGGATCAACGCCTACATAAGCCCTACGAATATTTGAGGGCAGCAAATTGAACAATGAAGGAGCCCGAGAAAGAAGGGAGAGAGTTGGACTTCATTGTTTTAACTAGCCTGGATTCTCGAGGGCTTGAAGGTGCTCTCAAAACGCACGTTAAGCCTCTACGGTCACTACAATTGACCCTAAATCCTGGGTTGGGACAAAGCTCATGAATGCCTTTGAAAACGTACAATATCAGATACCTTTCGTACCTTCTCTGAAGTAACTGTACAATCCCAACCTTTCTAACCTCTCCCAAAACGAGAGCTCTCTCATATCCTCAATGTTTGGATCAGTCTTCAACATAACTGCCAATCATTGGCGGAAAATTATTTCAGCGAGGGCCTTACCTACTCTAGCACCCCCCACAAGTAAAACTCTATAATAGCAAATGAAAATCTCTATCAAGTCAAGATTACAATCTCTCAAACGAAATGATGCCTATTCAGTTAAAAATTCACCGATAGCTTGACAATTTTCGAATAGTCTTTAACCCAATCTGCCAAATTGAATGGTGTCAAGAAACTCTCACCTCATGTGTCCTTCATTCTTGCATTCTTTAGCCCTTCTTGTTTTTTGCCTTGGAGACCAATAATGATAAATCAATATGGATAACGAAAATAATGAGCGTCTACATAATGCCTGGAAACCTCAAGCTAGAAAACTCCAACTTTGAAAAAGTATTCTCAAGACTTGGTAAAACTTAAGTTGAAATTGGAGCCACGAATCCCGGATTGAAAAAGATCATCAAATCATCACTTCATATCAAAGACAACCACTTGATGAGAATCCCTTTATGAATTCACTATCACAAGCGCTTCTCTGCATGTATTTCTCAACACAGTCTACTTGAACCAATCTCTTGTGGCCGCTTGAGGTTTGGTGGTCTTCTGCTGGACTAACAGATGGTTAAATGAGCCATTGAAGGACTTAGATGATGAGTGCTCTTCAACAACACCAACATAGCCATAACCAGTCTACGAAGAACCTTGAGCGTATTGGATTGAATTACCGACTTGAGGTTTTTGGCTTGTGAGGACAAGGGTTGTTATGGAGACCGCGAGACGATAAATGGTAGCCCTAAACCCAACGTGAAAACTCGAGTCTGGAATATTTTGGTTTGCAACGTAGATCTCAGAGGCTTAAGCTAAGGGATAGATGGAGAGAAGCTCCCCCTTTTCCAATTTCGTTGTGTCGATGCTTTTAATCTTGGATTTTTCATTATTTTGGCAAGGCCTTCTGCCAAATTGAATAAGAAGCAGATTTTGGGGGTTAATTGCGTGTTTTGCAAAGCAGTGCTATGCGAGACTTTCCTCAGAAAGTGCTTTTTCCCCAACCACAATCTAATTTGCACGCGAACATAGTTCAAAGCACAAGTATATACCTCAGTTATACAATATATAACCATCCTTGTTCAACAAATTGTTAAAAGGAAATGGATAAAGGAAAATGGCCAGAAAAAAATATTGTTTCAAGACTTAGAAAAAGCCTGCTTTGGCACATATTGGGGAGAATTTCCACTTCTCTGCCACTAGCTCTCTATCTTCTTGGCAAGGGTAAACATGTCCCCTTTTCCAAATTGTAAAGCACGAAACATGAGGCACACCGATAGGCGAAGGGTTATTCAAGATAGGTCCATACTCACCAAGAAGGTGCAAAAAATCCCGCCGTTCTATAATGTATTCTCTGAGCGCGCAAACGAACGAAGAACCTTCTTAGAAGCCCAAACGGATTCGCTCAACACTTAATTCGCACACACACTAGCGGAGACTTGAACGATGAGTTCAAGAGCATTGCTCGAGGATTCTCACCATGAGAAGAAGGACTCTGCCATAACTTGATTTCAGATGTAGGAGCGTGAAGCCACTCTAAGAGATGATCTTAGAAGATGTGCATCGTCTCTCTTAGAGGAGACTGGTGAGAAAAGTCAAAGTTGATCAACGACAAGATGGCGTTGTCTACAACGAGCTTCTTGCCTTGTGTGCTTTACTTGTGTTTAATTTGTTTAACCACATCAATGGTTGGGGCTGGATTGCCTCCTAGGGACAAGGTCGATCCAAACTCATCCAGGTATACCATTGGTTCCGCTTTAACGTATCTGGGCAAAGCTGTTCTCACTAACGCTCTCCTCGGAGGTAAGAGAGAGGTTTCATTCAAGTGTGCTTAACTTGCTTTATGACATAACCATTTTACTTTCAGGACGAGGTTTTTCAATATTAGACGACCTTCAATCCGCGAGCATTCAAGACTCAACAGATTGTGTGAAGCGTCTAATTTGCGAGCTGAAATCAAAACCTCGATTGGATTGGGACGAAGAGCTCATCATGCGAACTATCCCACCCAACCTGGACTACGCATCTCCTATCATTCAGTTCCAATTGGCGGCTGATCTGGGTCAAAGGAATCCCCAGCAATGCAGTGTGGTCTACAGTCGTTGCTCTTTCAATGGGATCGACATCATGAAGCTCATGCGACAACGGGGAACGAGTTTGGATATCCCAACCAGCGATGAATACGATTGCACGGTACTGTTCTTATGGAACAAGAAATGGAGTCTCAATAACTCCACCGATAACGAGGACGGGAACGAGACCGAAGATTAGCCGACTCTCTTATGTGATAGCAACTTTTGTGTTTATGAAATACAGTAACCATTTCCTTTCATTTCCTCCATATTCTTAACAAAGTATCTTTGCCTCCGGAAACCACGCGTTGACCATCCGGTGACCAATCCACGGCATAGATCTCATCTCCGTGACCTGGTAAATCTACAGTTAGAAATTTGGTCTTGTCATAGCCGCCTTTGACTTGGGCGGTCCAGAGCTTGATCGTTGAATCGGCCGAGCCCGAGACCAATAGACGACTATCGGCTGACCAAGCCAGTTGGTACACGGCTTGAACGTGACCACGGAGTACGGCTAGATATTTGCCCGTGGTGCCATCCCATAATCGAACGGCTTTGTCGAACGAAGCCGAGGCAACGATTCGGCAATCAGGGGAGAACTTGACATCATTGACCAACTGCTGATGGCCGGTCATTCGGGCGAGCGACTGCTTCTCCTTCGAAGGGTTCCACAAGAACATGGTGAAATCATCGGAGCCCGACACCATGAGCTCATCGCCCCCTTTCACGCGACTCAACACCTCTTGGTAGCGTTTGAGAGCGATGTCCTTCTTCTCCGGACCGCTGAACGAAGAGATATTGTTCACAATCTGGGCTTGGGCTGGCTCAAAGGCACCTGTCCGCATGACGTAATCCGTGTTCAAGGCCAGGACATTGACCCAATGTCCGTGGCCTTGCAAAGTGCGACAAAGCACGCCATCTTGGGCACGCCACACCTTAATAGTGCGGTCTTGGGAGGCGGAATAAATCAGGTCAGTCCCGCCCCACCGAAGACAAGTCACCGATTGGGTGTGTGAGGTGAGGGCCAAAACAAATTTGGAGGTAATGGTGTCCCAAATGCGGACATCCCCGTCCTTGGATGAACTGGCTAATAAACGGCACTCGCCGTCTTTCGTTAGATGAAGCGGTTGCCAAGCTAAGCCCGTAATGAACTGCTTATGACCGGACAAGGTTCGACCGATTTGTTGACCGGTCTCGGGATCCCAAATCACCACGTGACCTAGTTTGTCGCCTGGAAACGCCCAATCAGAGGTAAAAATAAAATAACATGAATTTCATTGGCCCACATATAAAAATCCAAATCAAGCTTACCTGAAGCAAGTCTGGATCCATCGGGGGACCAAGCCAAGGCCAAAACGTATTGACGATGAGCTTTGCCTTCGAATCGCGGCGTTTCCGTGGAGATATCCCAAAACCGAACTGTGTTATCACCCGATCCTGAGGCCAGATATCGTCCATCGGGCGAAAAAAGAGCTACCACAACGGGTTGGGTGTGACCTGGCATGGAACTGGTACATCGCGTCACTGGGCGGACTCTGAAACGGGTTGAGGGGACAAATCACTACAAGAGAATACTAAATGTAAGCTCAACGAAGATAGAGATCACCACCGACTTGAATATGGATTGGGGCTTGAAGATAACGGGCACGGTTCGCTCCTGATTGATGAGCATCCATTGCATGCACTCGGCCAAATCGTCTTGGATCTCTCGATCCTGGAGAAAGAAGGCAAAAGGTCGATCTAGATCCTCTTCATCCGCATTGTCGGCCTTGAGGAGCGTGTGTAGCAGCAATTGGAGTTTGTCGGGTGTAATGTCCACGGGCACCGATAAGGGCGGAAAAGGACGATCGCCTAAGGACCCCCAAAAGGAATTCATAATACGCCATGCCTAGATAGATATCTTACGAGCCGAGAGTACCTGTCTCAGTCTCAAATTGAACTGTCACGAGTTGCGTGTCCATTTTGGATTTCTTATCCGGCGGGGGCGTGTCCTGGTCTGGGCTCGAGGTTACACTCATAGTTCATCCGTCGGGATTGTTTCAGTTTCTCTCGATCCGCTGTTCAACACGTGTTGACAAACCTTGTTTTGATTCTTCAGGCTTGCGGCCAAAAAGAAAGCAGTCGGTCAAAATGTCATTTCTGTTTGGAGAATGTATTTCCCTGATTGGGATCTATGGTCGTTAAAAAGTGAACTTTGAGATGACAGCTGTCAAGCTGCTCTACATACTCTAGCGCATGGAGTACGGTAGTAGTGGAGTGGAAAGCTCTCTGAAACCTCGCTAGAAGACGTTTCAGTTTTGCGTTACCTCCTAATCAAGCATTTGAACATGAAGATGGAATTCATTGAGCACATTGAACACTCTCTCAGTGGGAATGCATCTGATCAGGAGATGACGCATAGATAGATTTGTTAGATTTAAATGGATCAAGATATCTTTCAAACAATGTCCAAAAATGGTGAACAATTTTGTCAATGAAGATTTGGAAGCAATATATGTGCTAAATTCATGGCAGTTCTTCCCTCAATTGTGGCGCAGCCTGGCTAGCTCACACAGCTGAAATCAAAGCCAGTTCTTTACACGTCTCTATACTAGGTGAAAAATACCCAGTAAGTCAACATCTAAAAAATATTGATAATTCATTTAGCTTTATATTCATGCAATATCTGATCTTCCAACAAGTTAGATTTGGTGGATCTGGTTGGCCATGGAATATGGGTTGATGAGAATTTTTTAGAAAAGTTTAGTTTAATCTGCCTCTGGCCTTGCCCCTCTCTTGGCAGACAAAGCCATTGGTTCTTCTTCCAAATTGATGGCATATTTTTTCGTTTCTAAACTCAAAGGCGTTAAAAATCTAATGTCCACTAACAGGAAATTTCGGCCCTTTTAATGTGGGATATCGATGTCATATGAACCTTTTGTGTTTTTGCTCCATTTCGGCAGGCCTGTTCTTTGTTGACTAATGGCCTGCCCCAAAATGAGGGAGCATTTGAAAGTGAACACGACCTGCGTCGGGCTGTCTTTTTTGGGGGTTGAGAGTGTGGTTGACCATGGGAGTGACGCAAAGGGATGGAACGCTAACATCCCAGCCAACGCTTAAAAGGTAAGGACTATTGATTGCCATCATGTTCATTCAAGCGGATCATTAGGTGGTAAAACAGACATCATCAGTTGGCATATCGTAATTAAAAGACTCGGGACGAGCTAAAAGTCTTCGACTTCGGCCTCGAAGGTCACGTGGTTCTGGGTCAATCGATCCACTAAGCTGGTGCGAGCAAAGGCATATCCCGGTGGGTACACGCCGCCTTGGCCCGGCATCCGATCCGCCTCGCTCAGCAACACCAAGGCCGATTGAACCAAACATTGACAAGTGGAACCGTAGCCCACATTCTTCCCTTTCACCGTCACGGTCACCTGACGCGTGGGCGTGCCACTGGGATTGGCCGTGGGATCCGACTGGCTCTCCCGCCAGCCACGCCCCACCAGCTTCATTTCAAAGTTGGTCTCCTCGGTCATGGCCTGAGACGGACCCTCTTTCGAGACGGCCCCTGCGGACCAAAAGCGGGGATACGTTTCCAACAGATAACGACCCCAGCTGCTTTTGGCCAAGACGCTAAAAATGGCGCCCACAAAGATGGCGCACACGGCGTAGAACAGGGAAGACATGCGAACATAACAGCCGACTTGGGCGGGGCGTTTCTTATCCCGATGGAATCGTGCCCTTTGGGTGCGAATCATGACGGATCGATCGGAGCCCAGGAAGGGCAGACACCAGCCTTGCACCACGTCGTTGAAGTGCAAGGCCGGTCGGGCCTTCAATTTGGGTTGGAGCGCCGGCAATCGTTCCGGATACAAGCTTTGGCGCAAGGGCTTGAGCTCATGGGCCATAGCTAGACCGTAGATGGCCGATTGCCAGGTGCCGAAATTAATGACGGGTCCGGACACGTTGGGCGGGGTGGTCACGCTCAGATAGGTCTCGATGTCATTGACATCGCCTTCCATTTTCGATGTCAGGAACATTTGCCCCAGATCAGAGGGAATCGAGTCAAAGCCGCAGGAGCTGATGACGTACACGCCTTGAGCTTGGGCGGGCTCGTGGTAATGGAGCTGCATTTTCTCCATGAATTGGGGTTCCCCGCTGATATCCAGGTGATGCGTGGCGGCTTCAACACAAGCCTTGACCACTTGTTCACCGTAGAAGCGATAGGGTCCCACGCAATTCAAGACCAATCGGGCTTGAGCGGCCATTTGAGCCAAGGACGAGGCTTCCTTGACGTCGCATACCACTACGGGGATTGAGTGAAGGTCCAGGCCCGTGGTTTTGGACGCAGCTTCTAAAACGGTCTTGAGCTTGCTCTCAGAGCGACCCGAGATAGCCCAGGTGAGCTTGGCTCCATCCTGGGCCAAGGCTCGGGCTAGATATTCCACGACAAACTGCCCGGTGTAACCCGAGGCCCCGAATATGATGATGTCAAACTTCATGGCGCCAAGCTTTGGCAATATGCAGTTATGAATATGAAGTTATCGGTTTGAGCGATGTGGCAGACGGATCGAATACGAATGAAAACGTTATCTGAACAATCTGAGGACAACTTGAGACCTTTGATACCTACATGAGACATGTGAGTCATGCACACTTAGTCGTGAAAAGAACTCGTTCTTGAACATGTGTCGGCTGTCAAGTTGGGTTTTTACATGCCTTTTGGACAGGGTAACTAAGGTTTGCGGTTATTCGAACCACAATGTTATTTTTGTCATTATAGTGTAATGTGGAAGATTTATGTTTTATTTTTTATTTTTAATCCTTTTCATTCATTCTTCGGTAGTTTGGGGGAAAAAAATGAAGAAAGTTCCGAGTATATATTTTCACTATGAGGATGGTTTGGTGAACGGACTCCAGTTATGGAGCGTCATATGAATTGGCCTGGGCTAGCTCGACCATCAGGGTGACCATTTGATTGGAATTTCACTATCGAAATAGTTTGGAGCACAGGCTCTCCACATCATGTCATAGAAGGGATCAAAATGAAGGGTTTGAAAAAAGTAATACCTAATTGGTTTGCAGTATTTATATTGTTCATGCATGGCCTTTGTCTCTTGTTTCATATTCCATGATGCATTGTGCTATTCAATCTATTGTATTGAATGGCAAGACCATCGAATGTGGTACTAGCACTGAACAAAACATTCACCATAACTTTATCGTGAAACCAGGCGTGCTTCCAAAAAAGTGTAAATTCCTAATCTCGTAGCCATGGCAAAACTGGTCTTTTTTTCATCCGCAAAGAAATGACAATTGCTCGTCGTAAGTTATGCTCTTTCCCTTTGACTTCAAGATTTCAGGCGTATACTCATATCCAGTATCAGTTTTGCCAGGATCCAAGGCGCAGCATGCCAAATATCATGGCTTAATTTTTATGGAACAAGCTCAACTTTTGAAGCCCCGAAATAAAGTGCTGGATCACAAAGTGGAAACACCTTGCAGCTTTGCCAATAAAACATAGCTCAAAAACCAAGTAAAACGACAGCAAGAACTGAGGAACATTAACTGTGCAATAAGCTGAGGGGAAAATGCTACTGCAAATATTGTCAGACGCGAGAAGTATGACCTTGGGAAAATTACGTAATCAAAAGCCTCCAAAGCTTGGCTTGTCCATCAAAAGTCTTTTGTTTGAGCGATGTTTTGAGTCACCCTGGTCGGCCAAAATCTCTGAATGCTCCTAAGGTCCATCTTTGTGGAGGTACAGAAAGTGTCTGGACGCACCCTGTTCGTCTGTGGTTGGCGTTGCCCGTGATCCCAAGCCTTCGAGAAGCCAATTGGATGCGGTCGTCACTGGGATTGCTCTTCAATCATGGCTGAATCTGACATGCTTTACTCCATGGTCATGGGATTCCGAATGTCGGAGCTGCAACTGTTGATGGCATTTGCCGGGAAAAGTAAAAGTGGACGAAAGTGCGAACTTCAGGTACTATTCGGACGGACTTAGTTCCTTGGATTGATTGGCCTTGACCTCTGTACCTCCTTGCCCTTCCGAAGGCCGCCCAAAAGTCTCGATTGATGTGTCTTTCACTGATTAGACGTTATACCTGTACAAGGACGTCTAGAGCCATGGACAAGAATATGATGAGGTGGATCACACAATGTGGACATGAGATAATGCATTGGAGGTCACTTCAAAGGTTTTAGTTCTTTTTGATTCGAAATGAAAGTATGGCTGGATTGTAATAAGAAGTGCTGTTTTTGGACGATGGATGGTAAAAGCCTTTGACTTTGGCCTTCGATTGGCAAATACGTTGACACAACCTTTCATAAGGGGAATCAGATGAAAAAGTGAAGAGGACACATGTTTTTTGATGCAGATTTATTTTTCACTCTTTAAGCGTTCCTGTTCATGATTGGAGACGTTCTGATGAAAAATACACATTGGAGGGAAAAATTGATTTTCTGAAATAATAAGCTGACACAGCTTATTATAAGGGAAAGCGAGTGTGCCCCTTTTTACCCTAAAAGAGACAAAATACTACTTACCCTGTACGCTTCATACGCATATTTTAGGCGCGCTCAATCATTTATGCACATAGCCTTTTAGGGAATTGCTTTGAAGTACACGATGATGCCGTATTTGACATTTTTTTTGACCCAAATGTCAATTCCAAATGTATAGATCATCCTCTTACTTACTTCTCAATTCAAATGGGCGTCACGAGTGTAAAATTGCACGATATTCTCATCGAACGTTGAAGCACTCATATGGCCACTCACAATTGATTTACAGAGTCGCGCTCTTGAGCTGATCAACATCAACTCCTCGTCCATGAAGTTGAAGATCCGGGAGCTGAGTAACGCTATGTACAGCTCCCTGAATTCAGCCGCTTCCGTCAACCCTTACAGTCACAATTTCATCGGAGGTGGTGAAGACGAGACCATGAACTCCGAGAGTACCTCAATCCCACCCCCGGTTCCAACCGCCCCCGCTGTCACTTCGGGATCTAGTCGACCAAGTCGAGATCCATCTGGATCAAGTGGTGGTGGTGGTGGTCGAACCCGTCGGAGCGCGGCCGTTGCGGCGGCGAGAGCGCTTTCGCGCGTTTCGGACGTGTCTCCCGCCGAATCCGATCAAAGCTCCAACGGGTCAGACTACTCAGACTCGCGCTCTTCAAGTGAGAGTGCCGTGTCCATTGTGAATAGTGATTCCGAATCCAGCAGAAGTCGGAGTAACACGAGTCGTTCCAAAGAACTAACTTTCACCGGTCAAGTCAACCGGAAACGCACGTCTCAAGGAGCCAGTAATGGCACCTCCTCTAAATCCTCAGCCGCACCCAAGGCATCTGCGGTTGTGGAAGAATCAAATAAGTATGATGGCTTCGAAAGGACTAGTATTAAGTGGTCATCACCAATTATGATTTTTTTTCCATCTCATTGACCTTTCAGTCATCTCATGTACCCTACCTTTCCGGATGTCAAGCTCCGTGAATTGCCCTTTTATAAGATTCTGGCCATTCTGATGCAGCCTTGCGCTCTTCAACCAGGTGGCACGGCGCGATTCCAGGAACAAAAGTTCTCGTTCTTTCTCTCGCCTTCTCAAGCCAGTGAGATCGCCTCCAGTAGTTTCCGGGACAGTCACGGACGTGTCGAATACAAGAAGCAAATACAAATGCGATTCAGTTTGCTCGAAACATCTTGTGAACAAGATGACAACTTTCCGGCTTCCATCTGTGTCAAGGTAAGTACCTTGACTGCAAACCAATGAAAACCGGATGAGGAAGCAAAAGCGGACATTTTTCTCGTAGGTCAACAACAAGATACAGCCCCTGCCCAGTCCAATTCCTACCAACAAACCTGGGGTGGAGCCCAAACGGCCGCCCAAACCAATCAATATTACCGCCCTGTGCAAATTATCCTCGACCATGCCCAATTTCCTCGATGTATCGTGGGCCGTGGAAATTGGGCGGGGTTTCACCGTGTCGATTTATTACGTGGACAAGCTTTCTGCCATGGATTTGATGAAAGAACTTAAGGATCGTGGAATACGTCATCCGGATTACACGCGGGCCATCATCAAAGAAAAGTTAAACGACAAAGACGTCGATGTCATGACCACATCTTGCAAAGTCACCCTTGCTTGTCCTTTGGGTAAATTGATGCAAAGATTGAGTCTTATCTTTGAGAAACTTATGTGACAAAGGAACTGTCTTATAGGGAAAATGCGAATGAGTTATCCGTGCCGGGCTAGCACATGTGATCACTTACAATGCTTCGATGCCAACCTCTTCCTCATGATGAACGAGCGCAAACCCAAATGGTTGTGCCCTGTTTGTAACAAAAATGCTTTGTTCAATAACTTGCTCATTGATGGTTTCTTCAACGAGGTGAGATCGCATCGAGGGGGCAACTTCAGGGTTCTCCTCTCTCATCGCCTGGTTCAATCATTTTCAGGTTCTCAAATCGTCCAAACTCCCACCCCATGACCACGAGGTCGTTCTACACAATGATGGGTCTTGGGAGCCTTTGCCATTCAAGAAAGAAGGCGTGTCGTCCAAAGATGAAGAAGCCGCCGCTGCTGCGGCAGCCACAGCGGCCGTGAAATCTCCTCCAGTCGAGACATTGAACCTGGATGACGACGAAAGTTCGTCCCCTGCCCCCACCCCAGTACCTGCCACCAAAACGGAGAAAGCCTCGAGTAGTAGTAGTAGTAGTAGTAGTAGCGGTGAAAAAGCCACGACCTCGGGCTCGACCTCAGCCGCAAAGACCGTCGTTCCAGTGGAAGGGCCGAGCAAAGCTGGAAACTCTACGGCCACAACGAAAAGCGACAAGAGATCGGTGAGTTGAGCTCAGAAGCGCGTCTTACAACATGTGACAATATTCATCTCTGCTTTATAGTTTGATTGCATCACTTTGGATTCGGATAGCGAAGAGGATTCCGAGACGCGTCCGCCTAATCGGAAGAAGCCCGCCAATGAGTTGAGCTCGGACAAAGGGGCTAAATCCAAGGATCCGCCTCTGCCACCGAGTACCCCGCCTCTAATTTGCTTGGATGACTAATTCTAATCCAGCAAGTAATTAAATCCTTACCCCCCAAAAGAGACACCCATTATTTTCACTGGCCCCCAAATCTGCCCTTCCGTATGTTGTCTTCAAATCTCGTTGCTTCCCTTTTTCGTTCGAATATAACTTGGAACACACATTGGAGAATGGACTACAAAACTATTTGTTCACACGAAACGGGCGATATATTTTGTCCTGGGGGCGGTTCGGGTCAATTCTGGCCATTGCACTAAAACGTGCGGTGTAAGAAATTGCATGATCTTCCCGGAAAACGACAAACTGCGAACGCGACAAATGCTTTCCACGTAGAACATGACTGTCTGACAAATAAGGAGCTGATTGAAAATCCAGGCCACCCCACACATCGGAATGCAAGTCCCAGGGCCATTGCATAAAATGACATGTGGGCGTGTTCGGCCCAACAGAAGACCACATTTGACGCTTGAAATCAGTGTGGAAATGACGGTGGAACTCCAAGATTGGCCCACTTCTC
This sequence comes from Tigriopus californicus, assembly GCF_007210705.1. Classification (NCBI taxonomy): domain Eukaryota; kingdom Metazoa; phylum Arthropoda; class Copepoda; order Harpacticoida; family Harpacticidae; genus Tigriopus; species Tigriopus californicus. The sequence goes on from NC_081442.1 coordinate 9,595,701, forward strand.
GGGATCGTGGAATGGTCATGATCTGCTCGTGAGAATAGAGCTGGGTCACCTTTTGGGCGCTGAATCGATCGGTCTCGGCCATGACGAAAATACTTCGCTTGTATTGGTTGAGAGGGATGGACTTCAAGAGGGTGAGCATTTCGGTGGTATGACCTCCAGAGCCCAAGATGACCATCAAGGTCAAATCTTGGCTGGAGCGGGGTCGAGGCCGAAACTTACATAATAAGACATAGCCTAAGACCAATAGGATGGATCCTGCCCAGAGACCGAGCATATGGTCCATGATGAACTCGGGACTCTTGGCCTAGTAGAAACGAAGAGTGAAGTGAGGTCGGTTTGAGAGAACGCGTCTGACAACAATGCGGCGTTCTTTGCGTGGATATCGCTAAACCTCGATACTTTAATCGATGGACAGGGTCAAGTCTGGTATAGGTTAAGAAAATCCTTGGGGTATCAGATTATTTCCGACTGTGGGACGACTGCTTTTAGCTTCTTCTAGTGTCTTTTAGAAGGTTGAGAAGGATTGGGAATTCAAAACTACCCTTATGCGTCATTACAAGAACTTGCGGTTATCACTACGCCAGGAAGGATTCCTCAAGAAGGTTCACTTTGAATAACGGGATTTGAGCAGGAAGTCAATTTTTCCTGTGTTCGCTGGTCTCTACGACTTTGGCTACTGTATGAAAATAGTTTGAACAGAGATTTACTATTGTGATATTTAATGAGGTCGTAATCGTTTTGTTCTTTGTTGGCTTCAATGTGCCTGATGCTTGGGAGGGTTCGGATTTTTCAACACACTCTTCTGGAGAATGGTGGGCACCGCTTTGGCTTTGGTTTTAACCTCCAAGTTGAATTGGACTAATTTTTTGAGGAATGTTTGCCGATCTTCTTCACTCACTTGGTCCAAATTGTGGCTGAGATCTGCTAAGAGTTGGTTTTGATCCAACTGGATGGGCTGAAAAGAAGTTTCTTCCGGAATATCGGTCACTGCCGGACCCAATGTCACGGGCTCAATTTCGACGTGATTGTTAGGCTGGCTCTTTTTACAAAACTTTTCGATATTCCTCAGATCTTGCATGGTCACAATTTTGCAGGGATTATCATCGGAATGGCCAACATTGCAATATTGCTTCAAAATATCCCTTTTCGATAAACCCGCTTTCAATAACGTTATCAATGAGTCTCTCGTCAGCCTAGATATCCGTTGAGCTTGAAAATCCGGAGGATGCGAATGAGTCAAACATCCACGTAGTTGAAACATCTGACCCTGACTTTGACACACATTACTCTGGAGATCTGCTCGGACACATTTACAAACCATCACCGAAACGATGGCCAATTTGGCTTGGCAATCGTACGAACTGACTTTACCCGTCAAGCGCTTTTTCGGAATATGCGAGTCCTGCTGATCCTGATATCTGGGTCGATGTCGACATCGATACCGGACATATTCAGACTTGGTCTGCGTGATGGAGAAGCTTTGGTCCCATTCCATCTCCACGATCCACGCTTTGGCCGCATCCAGGGATGGGAAAGTCTCGTGGACGGGTTCATGCTCGTGCTTTTCTGAACAAGGCGTTAAATGGCATTGGGATCGGGTCTCGTGGTGGATCCGTCCCCGGCGAGAAGTCAGTACCTTCTGGCACTTGAGGCAATGAAACACTGAAGAGATCGAAATCTTGATCATCATGGGCCATCATTGAGTTACTTATTATGAGCCAGCTTACGTTTGCGTGAATACATGGCGACGGCCTCCGGTTTTGAATCTGAATCATGGGAAAAGATGATAGTCGAGCCAATGGTAATGACCTGAGTTTCGTCAGTTTCGTCAACCTATTCAATTCGAAATCATGAGCAGAGGTCGAAGCAAGGAGGGACAGACAGTATTCAAGGAGACGTTATGTGGTTTAATGTTGTAAGGGTACATTATACTGTGCTAAATGATTATTTTCATCACCTTAGAGGCGGGCCAAAACTTTGAAAAATGCCAACCAGCTTTGAAAATATGTACTTACATCTACCGACAAAGACATGTTGGGAGAACGAACGATCTGGAACAGACCTCACAAAATACGGGATGTTAGTATTGAAAGAGCTAGACAGTTGCCTCCTTACCGCCCATTAGTAGGATCTGATAGGCATCACATTAGTGAGTGTTCGTTCGCCCGAATTCTAAATGACCAAAATAAGATTGACCTTGGCCGTCGGCTGTACGTGGATTGTGGATGCTGAAAATGAGGTTGAGTGAATAGGAAGCTGGGCGATGGAAATCACCAAATTTTACGAAGCCGACGAATTGGATAAAGTCAGTTGGCGATATCTCTTGATCCGGCGAAAAATCCTGCAATTTCAATCGATTTGACAAAAAACTGCACAGGGGTCAGTTGGGGTCTAACAGGTGGGGTTGGACTGATTTAATTTTAGTTTAACATGGAAATGTTTTGTAATAGTATTAATAGCTCAGCTCATCAAACGTGTAAGCATTAGAATGAGAATGACACCGCACATGATCACAATGATCTAACTTAGCAATTCATTTGAAGTTATACTAATTGTTCGGTACTCATGACTTTAGCTGTCTACAGCAAAATTTGTATATCTTGTGAGGCTAGTGAGTGACCTGCAGTGAGAGTGCTTTACGACGTTGGAGCGGCGTTTCTTTGCTAGTTGACGGACGTCTGGCTCTTCTTTCTCTTTTATAATTTTGTTGAACTTTCTGATCCTGTTTTCTTCATATTAGGAGCGCATTTGCCTTTTTTCAGCTTCTCTTTTCATCAACTAAGGAAAGTCCTTTTTTTCTAAATAATCTGTATTAACCATCAGGAAGAAAATTAGTTGTTTATAACTTTACTGCACCTAATTAGATAATTTATTTTCATTATCAATTTAAAGGACGTCATTGTATCAATAAAAAGGCACATAAAATGGAATGTAAACTCTAAAATGTTGCATAATTGGAATTGTAAGGGAAGCAGGACCTTTTTGAGGGCAAACTATTAAATATCAATGTTCTGAAGTAGGGTTGGTTGGTTTTTCATTAATGCCTAATGATTTTGTTCCTTAGTGTTGGAACTAAAATTAAAATAAAATTTCACAAAAAATAATTGGCATTGCCTCAAGAAATTGTTTTTACTTGATCAATCTAAAGGTTAATTAAATCTTGGATTTTTTATAGTTCAATTTGTGCCCAAATTTTGTTGCAGACAGTCAAAGTCATGAGTACCAATTGTTCAATGTAATTGTAATTTCTGTCCATGCCGCAGAAGATTTTTGGATAGGATTTTGAATTCTAAAAGAATCTAGATCAACCGTTATGCGAGGGATAGCCAAATTCGTAAGCTCTTATTCTTTAGTTTTTAAAGTATAGCAACAATATAAATCTAAAATAAAATAACTCTTTCATTAAGTACCATTGTACAATAAATTCCTAGTTGCAGTTCACAAAATTATCTATCTCTATGGTCCAAAGGATATAGCAGTGACCAATGTCTGAGTGTTCAGTTCAAATGGGCCTGAAAATCGAGAAACTTTTCTACACAATACATGGTTTTATTGAAGTAACTCTACTAATAGATCTACCAAACTCAATCTTTTGTTTTTTAATCTACCTCAGACTTATTAAAAAGGCCCTGAACTTTTCCCAAACTAAACATTTTTTTCACCTCTGACTTGTTTCTTAATCAAGCACTTTCGTCACGCTCGTATGACGTCACTTGAGGAAAACGATTGGAAAAAACATCTCAGAAAAATAGGAGTACCATGGACGGCACGGAAGATTTGTTAACCCGCTTAAAGCGGGATCTGGCGCTCCAAAATAAAGTCCATCAAGATCACGTATCCCAAGCGCAGTCTGTGGTGACCTTGACGGCAGAAAAGGTCAAAAGCTTGGCGGATCAGGAACGTGAAGCGAGTCTGCGACGTTTTCGAAAAGCAGTGGAGCGCACCAAAGCCCTACCTTTGCTTGAGCTGACCTACACGACCTTGGGCTGTCAGCTGTTTGAGCAGCTCTGCATGAACATCGATGTCAATCAAGAATACACCTCTGTAAGCGGTTGTGTCGAGTATTTTTACTGTGATAAGTGTGGGCTCCTGATGCGAATAGTCTGGTTCCAGTTGTAACTTTAATTTGGCGGATTTATCACTTATTTTGGGTACACATAAAAAAAAAGTGTTATCTTAAGCATTACTGTCTGAATTCTGAAACTTTTTTGTGACCTTCAAACCTTCAAATTTAAAGGAATTAAGAAAGAAGCATGCTAGATATTGGATTTTTGTAACTTATTCAGTAACATCTGTCAGTAATTCGAGTTTGATAACTTCTTCGTCATTGTAATGCTGAACACATTTCAACCTTTTTTGATTGCTAGATCTTACCTCAATGGAGCGATGTGGCTAATCAGCTTCAAATCGACGATCTGCGGATCCAATGGGTTCAAACCTGCGTCCGGCCTAAAGAAGGGCTGACTCGAGCCATTCTCGAAATGTATATGCGCGACAATGGCACTCTGGGCCAAGTCTTGGGGGCTCTGCTGGACCTGGAACTGTTTGCCGTCCTAGGACGAGTGGTGGACGCGGTCGAGCGATTCGTCAAAGACCACGAAAGTCGCCCAGAGACCCTCAAAAGACCCAATCCCCAATACTTCTCGATTCTGGCCACTTTGGCGAGTGTGTTTGGCCCGCAAGATCCTTGCTCGGATATCTACAAATTGTCGTCTCTCAACCACCAACCTCCATTAACGCACTCCGTATTGGTCCAAAGCTCAGGGGAAGGACGAGACAACATGGATTTTCTGGACCAATTTGGTCCGTACAAACCGGAAATTCATAGCAAACTGGATTTCGATGCCCCGGCCTTATCTAACCAAGCTCAGGACAGCAAACTTTGCCGCATTTTGCTACTTTTCGCGTCCGATGGCGTCGAGTTCAGCGAGGCTATTAAGTCTTGGATTCACGGTTTCGAATTCGAAAACGTACGGGCTGAAGTTTTCCAACTGAACGAAGTTTCCATGTGGTTCGAGGTCATGCAGAACCCCGAAGCTTGCTGTCTGAAATGGGCCAATGAGGCCGATTATGTGGTGCCTATCCTGACACCCAATTATCTGCGAGAAATTCATAACGGATCCGGCCCAGACGGCGAGGGCCTTCTCCCCACATCGGCCACACTGAATCGCTTTTTGTACAACTGTCTGCGAGCTCGATACGCCCAAGAAGGGTGCAAGAACAAAGTGGTTCGGCCCATTATTCCTTCGGAGTACCTGGCTCAAATCAGTCGATGTCAAGCCGTGCAGATTGATCCTGTTCTGAGATCAGTGTGGATCCCCATGGATCGCACTCGAGTTGAAGGCCGACTCAAGAGCATGCTCAACTCGAAAAAGATGATTGTCAGTAACTAGCCGTAGAAACTGCGAACGGCGGCTTATTCATTCTTTACGTGTTTTTCAAAATGTTGTACAGTTCTATGATCTACTAATGTAAACCGTGTTTATGTTCATAACAAACCCATGTATTTCTGTTTTATTCTTAGTTATTTAAGCGTCGGTCGAGCCTTCGTCGTCCTGCGGTTCGTCTTCGGATTTTGATGGTGGGACGTTTCGTCTGCGTTTGGGTCTCCCAGGGCTACTTCTGGGTTGGGGACTGTCGTGCTTGGCCCCTCTTCCGGCTTTGGCCCCTCGTTTGGTGGGCGTGGATCGGCCTCGGGTTTGCCGTTTGGGCTCTTCCTCCTCTTTCATCTCGATGTCTTCATCTCCGGCTTCAGTCTCGGGTTCCGGTTCGGCTTCGGGCTCAACGGTGGGCTCGGGCTTGAGGTCAGCTTTCATGTCGGCTGCATTGGTGGTAGCATTGAGTTTCTCTTGGGTCTCTTTAAGTTGTTGCTGGAGAAAACAGATGGTGCTCTGCATACCCTCCATATCGGTGTCCAACTCGGCCACAAACTCCTCCATTTCTTGCTCGTTTTTCTTCATGGCTTGACAGAGAGTCTTTTGCATGGCCAATTCCGACTCCAATTTCGAAAGCCGCCCACTCGAGATCATTTTGCCAATGTCCTCGTTCTCTTGGAGCAATTGTCGACATTTGGACATCAATCGTTTGCCCGTAACCGAGTCTGGGGTGAACTTCCAGGCCGTCAATTCCTCTTGCGTTTCTTGCATTTTCTTCTTGGTTTCCACCAATTCTTGGCGAAGACGTCGCATGATTAAATTCGTGGCCGGATCCACCAAAGTGGCCTTCATGGCATCCAACGTGGGTGCTTGCGAGGATTTGAGCTCGTTGATCTGGGCAGAGAGGATCTGAATCTCTCGTTCTTTGGCCGATAATCGCATGATGAGCACATTCTCCCGGTTGGTATGGGACTCTGCGGTTCCACCAGAGGATTCTAATTTGAGTTCGAGATCACGTAACGCGTGCTCGTCGTTTTGACGGGCCTGCTCCAGTTGTTGGATGTATTTATTTTGTTCTCGCCAGGCCTCTTTGAGCTGCTCCGGGGATAAATTGTCCAAATCGGCCTCGGTCACACTTGAAGCTGAGGCCAACGACCCTTTTTGAGAAATGGGCTGGGTCTCGTCTTGAGCCGGTGCCGTCGAGGCGGTGGTGTCTTCCGAGCCATCACGATCATGGTTGGATGCCGCCACGTCAGTCTTGGGGACATGCTCCGTGACCCCGGAAGCCACATCCGCCATTCTTGCTACAAGTTCGGTGTATGAAATTGAGATTTAGGAAGCTTTTCTTTCCATCAAATTGGTGTTGATTGTGGTCTTTGTTTTGTTATGCTGGATTTTGTCAGACGGGGAAATATGGACTCACTCAACCTGGAAAAAATGTGGGGCTAGGATTTGGGACAAAAACGAACGGTAAAATAAGTTTGATTTATTTCAACACGGGAATTGTTTCGATCACGGTAATGGAGGATTCGATTTCTGGAGAAAAGGTAAGGTTCAGTTAAACGCGGATAACAAAAACATTGTAGTATGATATGACCAAGGTTTGAGATTTCGGGTCAGGATTGCACTAAATTTCCTGAGGCGGGTCGTCTTTCACTTCACTTGCCATGACCGTAGCTCCTCGTGGTCTTTTGTTGGGCCTCACCGGGGTTTGAGGCACATCTGATCCCAATAACTCGGGTTCCCAAGAGGCCGAAACTACATTGATGGCGTCCCTGTTGGTCTCAATACGGTGACTCAAGTCTTGAGATGGTTGTGTGTTAGATAAAATGCTTTTGGCCCCTGGTTCCAATCCCTAGAATAAAGAAAAACAATGATAAGTTCAATGTTCGCTTCCACTTTCAAGATATAAGAGGCCTTACGGAAGTCAGTTGAGTTGCAACTAATAAGGCGACCTTAGAAGATGGCGAGGGGGGAACACTACCCTGAGACGATATGTTCGCGTCCCGAGGTCGTTTTTTCGCCCTCGCTTCGACTTTCTGATCAGAACTCGGTGACTCATAATCCATCAAATCCCGCGAATGAACCTTGGTTTGGAGTTTATGGTGTCGGCTGGTAACCGTCCCCATGACTGATGGTTCGGTTTCCTTTTCGACCTTGAACTCCAGGTTCCCCGTTGTGTAACCTGGAGGATTATAATCCTCGGGGGCTTCATCGTTGTAAGTTAACAAGATGGTAATGTACATGCCCAAAGGCAACGGTGGCAAGTGTTGTGTAAGGAGAATGATGCGGCGGAACATGTGACGGGTGTCCGAAAATATGGCGTTCTCCTCTTGGAACAGGTCCGCCTTGGATAGAAAGGCCATTCTCGGGGCCTTATCCGAACCCATGTACTCAAAATCGAAATTGTATGTCTCATGAGCATCTTCGGCACGTTGAGATTCTTTGTAAATTGCCAAAGTCAGCCTAGCTAGATAACCTTTCTCAATGGCTTCGACAGCGTTTCGGACCCTAGAGGTGATCTGTTGGGCTGGACGACTATCCGAAGCTGCGTTCAAGATCCGTAGATTCAGACCGTCCACTTCACATTTGTTAAATGCACTCTCTAAACGAAACAAAAATCATTATCAATCATCCAGTCAAGTGTCTATCATAATGGAACAATTGTTCATTTGTAAAAAATGCTGCATGTCTGATTCTATCTACTATGCCCTAGTTTTAGGTTTTGACAATAAGTGGCACTCAATTGCTGGAAAGTTGCTAAAATATGATATTTATATTCTAGAAAAGCCAATCTTGTCCAACATAGATCATTGCTCAGATTTGCTACCTTGTGCCTGAATTGGTTTCCAACTTGCTCTCAACCAGACTTTTGTAGATGACTTAACAATGGACGAAATTGACTCATGATTAGGTTTGTTCATTCCTAGAGGACCAAAGGATTTCTAACTTTGCACTCTTTTGGATCTTCTGGGCTAAAATAACTTTTTCGCAAATTGAAGCCCTCAAAAAACATAAGAATGATAGGCTTCTGGTGAAGACTGATTGTTTGGTCCTTCCAGGATCCAATTGGTGAAAAACGCAAGTTCTAGCCAAATGGCAAAAATCATTACTCATTTTTCTCGCCGAGGTTTATCAATTGTCAAACTTATCATTCACACATGACCAATCGAACAATCCAGGAAAAAGGATTATAAGCCTAAGCATAATGACCTGGTATGTTGGAGCGCAAATACAAAACGGTGGACACGCCCACAGCTACCAATTTCTTGACTAACTTCAGACTGGTTTCCCGGGTTTGAAGGTCTACAGGAAAGGTTTGGCCCCAATTGGTGGTCTTCAACTTGGATTCAAACACCTTGGGGCGCGTTGATAAGGATGGGTGGGCCGACACCGTGGTAGACATTTCGAACGAAAAAACAGGAGAGACCCGCACAACGGCCGATTTGAGCAACAGGTTCCGTCGAACAAAAAAGAATCCGGTGCTAATCGAGAAAAACAGGATCGTTTCAACGGGATCTTGTCAGTTTTCGCGCCATGAATGTGGGCGGGAAAATTTGAATTGCTCGCTAGAGATATCGGAATGTAGTACATGAGGATGTCATTTTTTACAGGCATGGAAATGCAATAAGGTGCAAGTGTGTGTCCGGTTTGAGCTACACATTTGGATTTTTATTTACTGCAGTGAATTGTCTAAGTGGTCTGAACAAAATAGTAATTGGGTCAAAATCGCGAAAAATTGGCTTATTTTCAAAATAAAAGGCATGGAAGACAAAAATACTTGCCGAAAGAAAACAAGTTTTTTCAAGGTTCTTGAAAAGAAAATCAACAATAGAAAAAAATTGTATAGGTTAACATTAGTCCAAAGAGTCCAAAGAGATGTTTCCCGACTCACACGTTTTCTAGGTATGTTAAGTCTAAAAGTAGAAGTGACCTCCCAAAAAGTACGAACTGACCCCAAAAGAAAGCTGTTCCTTGGAGGACCAAGGAAAGAAGCTCTGCAAAGACTACAAGGGGTCATTTTTGGTCATTATGTGTCAGTTTTCAAGCACTTGCCATTGAAAACAAGGCCACTAATTGCCCTCTTATCAAATGCAATGGCTTTTACCTTCAAATATGTTTTACTCTGACCAACTCTTTACCAAAAGTGTTTTAGTTTTGGTGGATTTTTGATCTTTTAAACTGACTGAATGGTCCAGGTACAAAAAAGAAGTATACAGGGCATTAGTCCTTACCCAATAAAAGGAACGAATTACAGTTACAATTCCATTGGTCAAAAATAGTTATTCGTTACGCAACCGTTACTCAAAAAACTTGTAACGGTGTTACTCGTTACATTTCCTGAGATTTAGATGACCAATATTTTATGTTTTCCTCACTCAAGACCATACTCCTCTAAAAAAATTGTGTTTTTTTGCTTCTAGCAGTCCTAACGCCCAACATTAGAAGACTTTGAGTCCAAAAATTCAATAATGAGCTTTGGCATTTAATCTTAATCTTTAGTCTTAAAATTTTCATAGGATGGGATAATGATTGTTGAAGGTTTGAAACAACGTCGCAACAGTCATGGCGGAAAAACAGGATTATCCCTACTTTACTTCACATTTGCTCGGAGTCAGGTCTTTAGTCAAACGGAATTTGATTGAGAAGATGTTAGCAAAAAAGTAGCAAATGCAACAATATCTAAAACCAAGAGCACTCTCATGGTAGTTAAGAGCAAGCACAAAATTGAATCATGACTTTCATTGTTCATAATATGTTAGATACAAAAAGCAAAAAATGACAATTTCTTTTTGAGTCTTAAGTTTCCTCAGTTGTCACGAGATAAACGAAAAATTAAAGTCCATTTTGGAAGCTGAAGAAGGTGCGAGTAACGAGTAATCATTTTAGTTTTTAGGTCGTTACAATTACACAATTTTCCAATGTAACGGAATCACTGTTCCTTTTTCGAAAAAACGTCAGGCAAAAAGTTGAAACATCAAAGGGCTCACTGAAGTCTGACTTGTGCCAGACTTGCCCCAGGTTTAGTGTTGGACGAATCCACTTCTATTAACCAAGGGCAAAATTCGACTTCAAGGAATAGGACATGCTCATGGGGGTCGTTGTTTACCCCTTTTCACTTGAGCGCCCCCTTTTCAATTAACAAGGGGTATTTCCAGGTTTTGGCTAGAGACCCTGGTCAGAGACGCGCGAGGTTTGACAAGTGGCTCCACTTCGAAAAAGTAAGCGATCAGATGAACTAAAAAGTTTCCAAACATATTTCGAATTGATGCGCTGTATAAGAAAGGGTATTGTCATGACAAGCACCATGAATGATATTTTTCAAGGACACTGAGAAATTTTATTCCAAGACAAGCTGATTCATGGATATGGTATTTTAGATTATCAAAAGTAGTATTGTTACTTTCTAAATACTTTCTGAACCCATTTTTATAAGATTAGATTGCAAACATATTTCATTAGATTATTCAAATTAACATTACGGCATGTGAATTTCCAGAGTCTCTCAAGAAACAAGTCCCATATACTTTAAAATTTCATTTGTTGAATGTGGTTGTACTTTCTTTTTTGAAGTGCTTTAGTCCAAATTGACCCTGGCAGCCATAGATAACTTCATATATAGATCGATCAAGGGCGCTGCGATCGCGTCTTTTCGTCTCAGCTGTCGCTGGTGGAAAAAATGTTTCATTCGTAGTCAAGCTACTGAGGACAACTATGGTACAAATTTGAATCGTTGCCGGCTCGTCCAAATTCAGAGTAGAAACCCCTAATACGACTCCTTGTCAAGCAATTACTCTCGTCTAGCACGCTTGATAAAACGGGTTTAAGTAAGTTGTCCGACCACATTTTTTAATAACGCAATTTTGAAGAGGTTAAAATGGGGCTCAAATTGAAGTTTTCATCCATGTGGTGGAAACACTTAACTGAAACCCAAGAAACAAGACTAGGTTCAGGCTGACCTCCAGAGGTGTCGGATTTGCCTTGTTTACGTAAAATAGGCGCAATCATGTCGCCCACATTCAAGCACATTGTTGGGAGATTGAAACAAAATCCGAGTGCCTCATCATTGCGTTGCAATTTCGGATACATTTTGTTACACTTCGAGATTTTCGAGAATGCGGTGCTAAACAAGGGCAATCAATAGAGTACATGATTTGCTCAACGAATGTCCAAACTTTTTTTTACATGTTACGTGCAAGATGCCCTAAAAACATGTTTTTTATTATTCTACCGCTCTTTCTACCTGTATTTTGTAAGATTCAAAAGAAATTAAGATTGAAGATAAATAACAAACGTTTCATGAGAATAATTCAAGCCTGAAGCGAGATTCATCAAGTCGGGCATTAAACTCTTTGATCTGAATGAAAAACTCCGGACGAAATAAAAAGTTGTGATTGGTAATTTGACATTTACACTTTAACAGTGACAAAAAAATTCTTAGTCTTACGTAGAATTGATAGTACCACATTGTCAATTGAAACATTGACGATCCTTAAGAAGTAAACCATCATCCACGAGAGCTGTTCTCAAATGACTCTACTGCCAAAAACAAGGTTTATGAGACTACATCCGAAGAAAATCCATTAGTATATGATCCCTTACATAAATATGTTGCTCCTGGAGTTCGAAACGAAAATCTGAATGCATCATTAGTGCATTGCATTATTGTTACATTTCGTTACACTTTCGAGATAAGTTACTAAAATGAGGGCAAATGCGTATGTATGTGATTTGCAGAGCAAAACTACATTTTTTTTGATTGCATTATGCCAAAACCACTTTGATTTTTATCCTATTCTAACGCTCTTTGTTCATTTATGTTTGTAAAAATCAAAAGAAATTGAAATAAAACGTGAATGATGACCATTTCATGGGAATAATTCAACTTGCCCAAAGCGAGATTTCACGAAATATCTTTGTCCCTTTTCCACCAGCGTCAGCTGACCTGAAAAGACGCTCATGCGGTGCAGCTCCTGTTGAGCTTAAGCATTCTAGTTATGGTTTTCTATGCTGGCAGCATGCGAGAAATCAGCGTGACAGCTACATTTTATTGAGAAATAGCATACTGATGCAATTCTAATGGCAAAAGACACTTTAATGCTGTAGAATATGTTGGTTAAACCCAAGGAGAATCAAATTTGTCATAAATCATTCAAAGCTTTGCCTTTTTATGCAATGCAAACATGTTTGGTCTTTTTGGAAGTGACTGACTCCCTGTTGATAAAGTTTCCAAACAAAGCCCATGTTCGTTGACAATTGGCAGCCAATCAAATCGCTCGAATTTGATGACGTATACTCAACCTCGCGGGTCTCTGCATCCAGGGTCCCTAGTTTTGGCTATGTCATGAGTCAATAACAATAGCGTCGAAATAAGCAGCAGGTTGCTCCACAAAAAAACAAAAGGATAGTGCTAGAGACGGTAAAAAGATAAAACTTTAAGCTTGCTTTGAGGCAGAAGTTCAATTGTTGGTTGAAAAAGCGGTGTCATTTTTACATTTGACACATCCCTACATATCCGAAAGATGGCGCTTGTGCGCAAAGGGGTACAAAAAAAAACTGAGACCGCGATCATACCCCATTTCTACCATTTTCTACCATGTAATGGCAAACCTTTGAGAACCTTTTGTTTAAGGATATTGTCTTTAATATAACTCTAGTGCAAAACATATTTTCAATGAAAAGATAAAGTGCCACTTTTGTAGGGGAAAAACTACTTTATTAACAAAAACACACACTTTGCTTTGAAACCAGAGTTCATCAGCAATATGCTAGGCAAACCCCTAATCATCAACTTGAAACAGGTATGGAGAAGATGGACTTCAAATCAGTTGATGAGTGTGTAATAGTGATGCTTTTCTAGATCTTGGAACCAGGGCTGGTTTAAAATTTGTTCCTGCTCTTTGGTTTTCATTTATCTACCCTTTTTTGCTTCAATTGGGAGCTCCACCAGAGGTTCTTCAAGCAAACTTTTTTTTGTAATATGACTCCCGGAATGGAAACTTGTGGGGAAAATTGACAAAACAGTCCCCTTCTTTGCTCAAACTGAAGAAAATAACATTCTGGCAAAGCAATAGTCGGCATCCCTGCATGTTACAGTGATCTTATTATCAATAATAGCCATTTTTCTGTAGTGTAAGCTAAGAAGGAGGCTTTTTTGGCAATTTGCCTTTAGTAGTGCATATGAAACATTGAAGGTGCGACCTAGGAAAAATACGAGAAAATAGAGGATTAGTGAGTTATTAGTCAACATACTGCGAAATTCTTGAGCAATCCAAAGTTTAACAAGCCAAAATTTGGTGGATGGTAGATAAGTGTATTGTTAAAGATTGAAAGCTCATGAGGGGGGGATTGTAAAAGTTATTCATGTTTATAGCCTGAACCTCCAATTTCATGGTTATGGCTATAGCTGTAAAAAAAAGTCGAATAACTTTTTTAACACGTTTTCCGAGTTTTTAGGGTATATTCGACTATTTGGGGTTCATTCGACTTTTACCAGCCTTTTTCTGGTTTTCACACATTTTGTCCAGTTTGCGCATTTTGTCTATTTTCGTTTGAGCGTTTCTGCTTCCTTCAACGCCACAAGAGCAAACAAAACATAACGAAACGCAAAAAAATGGCAGACGTCGAGATCACGTTGTAATGTTTCAAACCAGGGTGAGCTAAGGCATGCATAGCTAGGGAGTTGTCCGAAGAAAGCTCAAAGTTGCACGGCATAAAACTGCAGTTACTAGTTGAGCAAAACGCTTTGTAAAGGTACTTAGCCATGTCTCCCTCTCCTTTTCTGATGCATTGAAGCCTTCTCTCCTGACCACTTGAACCTGATATTGATGGAAAGCTTCACATTAGCATGAATAACTCTTAAGTAATTTGCTAACACATTCTCCAGGTGGACCAGCTTGAGGGGAAGACCGTTCGATTTTGGAAGTTTTAGGAAAGCAATTTCCAAATTAGATACCTTTTGGGCCCGTTGTGGTTTGCCTGATGTCCAGAGGTTTTAAATTGGACATCTAGCTTCTTATACCTAAAACTCTAGAAATACACCACTCAATGCTTGTTTTCTGCATATTTTATCAACTATTTTCGCAACTATTTCGCCATTTTCCCAGCCTTTTTTAGGCGCCAATTTACCAAATTTAATCGACTACTTTTTACGGCTCTAGTTATGACGATAGTACTGTATGAATAAGCTTTTGTTAAAATTGAATGTATCTAATCAGGAAAAGGGAACATGTTTTTCCAGCCATAAAAAAGCCAATGTATCTTTAAGATATTTTATTTCTTAAAGCATATAATCTCGTTCTCTAATTTCATGTGAATAGTTTTCGAATTTATATTAAAAAAATTGAATAATTATTTTTGGTATCTCGCAATTTCCAAGTTATGAGTCGTTATCCCGAGGCTATGTGGGCGAAATTAAGATTTATGTGGCTTGAGGAGGCACCGATAGCACCAATGCTAATCGACGAGATTATCATAGCTGCAACGCACGCGAGACCATTGCACTGATTTTCGTTCTTTGTATTGATCACAAAATCGTCCTTAGATCGAAGAGACAAATCTACCAACTAAACCCGAATTTGGTCGAGGGATGTAGTCTCGCGTTTTCTCTTTAGAGAGAACGCGAGATTCCTCACTGAAGCTTTTTGTCACCTGGACAATCTGGCGAATGAAAATGCTCTTTAGCGTGACCAAAACATGTATGCTCTTTACACGTTATGCTTAACAAATGACAGGTTTACCCACCCAATAGGCTCTTTTACTGCCTGACTTTTTTATTTCAAACGATTGAACATCGCTTTGTTAGGTATTTGAACGATTTTAAGTTCGTTCGTATTTGAGGTTCTTTGTTATGGCTGTTAATCTTTTCCTAACTGATATTTTACAAGTGTGCATATGTAGTCCGTCACCTTTGAGATGAAAAGTGCTGGGTGTCGAATCTCTTTTCAGCCCATCCATCCGGTCCGACTGATGCACAGGGAGACAGATTTAAGAAATGTTTTTATGGATTCATCTTTACCCCTACTTCTGATATAAGTCATTTTCAGAGCTGATTACTTACGCTACCGTATGGCACTTTAAGTAGCCCTCAAAAGTTTTGAAAATGACGAGGGATCTATTGTTCTACTGGGTAAAATACTTTTTGGATACTTCTGTTTTAAGTTAAAAATGCCTCTTCGGTTGCTCTTTTGTATCATCTCACTCCGTCAACCTTGGAAGTAATCTCGCAACATCTCAAGAATCTTGTATACGCGCTTAATTTACTTCCAATTGGCCAACCCAACTCTCTGTACTTAATAACATGTTTCCCAACCCTCCCGAACCATTGAAAACATAACCTCTCAGCTCTTTTCCATCTCCATTTATATTCCATATCCATCATCTCTTTTGCACCCGACGACCCGGTTTGGTTTTTTTCGGCCGAACCGAGTCGGGCTTTCTCCCCTGGTTCTTTGTATCTGAGCGAGAGGATTCTTGGCCACTGTCTTCCTTCCACCCTCCGCAAAGCTTAGCCCTGACTTACGTTGCGCTCGTTCTTCTTCCCTATGCGACAGACCAGTGCTGCCAGATACTCTTCATAAAGCCCAGAATTTGTAAACGTGGCTTCTTTGCCGTCTCAATATTAACGAAAGAAATGGATGACCTCCGAGAATTAATGTCATGTTCTGTTTTCTCACTTTCATTCTCAAACCTTAATCTCAGACTTGAATTCAAGAGTCGCATTTCTGAATGAACTAAAGTAGCACAGGCTGTACATCTATGAAGGTACTTTAAAAATCTCTTAGGGGCTCTCAATGACCTGGAAGTGCCTGTGCTACTTTGGGCCTGTTCCTGTCATGGCTACTTTTGAGCTGAAATTTGGCCGCCAAGCGGGCTGGTGATCTGGCAGCGCTGATAATGACTGGACATACTCCCGTGCGTTCCTCGGTGAGCGTGTCTGTTCTGTAGGCTGCCTTAGAAACGGAAGAGGAGCTCGCTGAATGAACTGAAGAGATAGAGACATCCAACCCACGAACGAAGAGAAGTAACTCCGCTTCTGATTGCCAAGGCGAAGAAGGTTGTTCTCGTAACACGCGGATCCCCTTCATTATTGTGGTTCGGATTTTGGTGAAACGGGTTCATTGGGGTGTGTCGTTTGGGTCCCGGGGACCAAAGAAGCCGAACTCATGGTGAACACGATGAGCACTAGCACGAATGGGAGCACGGGAGCCGGAGGATTGGGCACCATCGCCATTTCCGTCTCAGGTAAATATCATGGGATGAGAACCAGTGTTAGTAAGTTTTTATAAGTCGGCCCGATCCATGCCTTAAGACCTTGGGATATGACTCAATGGCAGTGGATGGGATTAAAATTGGTTGGAGTTTAGATACGTCAAAGTAATTGCCAACTTATGTTGCCTTACACCTTAGAACGAATGATTTGACCTGACAAAGACATTGTTTGTTTTTGGGGGAAACACTTTTTTAGCGATCGATCAATTTGAAATCAGTCGAAATTAATACCACATGGATGCCCTCTTTTAACTTCTTTATTTTGGGAGCCAAAAATAAGTCGTTATGTACCTACCTACCTTTAAACTAGAGCATGATTGCGATGGATGACTTTAGACGAAGGGTCAAACTCTTAGTTAGCTAAATCATTTTGAAAGGGTTCCCTGTGTCGTTTCCATGAATGTGCATTAAAGACGTGTGCGGGTTTGATGGTTTTCAGGCTTGGTTTCAGGTTTGGCCGAATTGGCGCATTCCGAGTATCAAAGTGGCGACTATGAGAATGCCGAGAAGCATTGTATGCAATTGTGGCGACAGGATTCGACCAACACGGGCGTCCTCCTCCTGCTCTCCTCCATCCACTTCCAGTGCAGGAAATACGACAAGTAAGCCCTTCATGCCATGCCCAAACCAACCACCCTTTCAGTCTTCAGCTCGAGGTCTAATCACCCCTTTCTCGGGTTAGGTCGGCCCATTTCAGTAACTTGGCCATCAAACAGAATCCGCTCTTGGCCGAGGCTTACTCCAACTTGGGCAACGTGTACAAAGAGCGGGGTCAATTGCCGGAAGCGTTGGAGAACTATCGCTACGCGGTTCGATTGAAGCCCGATTTCATTGACGGCTACATCAATCTGGCCGCGGCCTTGGTGGCCGCCGGGGACATGGAAGGCGCTGTTCAAGCCTATGTTTCGGCTCTCCAGTATAATCCGGTAAGATCGGACAAGACCACGTCAGTCAGTCAACCAGTCTTGGCATCGACTTGACAGCATTTGCGCTTTCTTCACCCTTTAGGATCTGTATTGCGTCCGCAGCGATCTGGGCAATCTTCTCAAAGCCCTGGGGCGACTGGACGAGGCTAAGGTAGGTGTTCTGGGCTCTGTCCGCTAAGCTCCTGGCCTCTTCCCACTCTGCCAGCATCTCCTCTGTCCCCACCCTCCTTCACCCCTTATGAGACCCACCTCCCATCCGGCGAGCTCATGCAGGCTCTCCCGACCCCAGGTTCGCTTCAAAGCTTCTGATTCAAGTAACCATTAGGCTGAACCCTGGGTAGCGATATCAATGAACCAAGAAGGCCGGTCTTGACATGTCGGCTCTTCAATGAACCCCAAGACGTTGGAAGCCGGACGGCTAGAGCCCGTGCTAAACAAGGTCTTGCGGGTTTCAAGTCGCGTTTTCGACGTTCAACTTGCTCCAAGCGCATGCGGATTTGCTTTCCGTTCTCAATGTGGAGAACACTGACGATACTGGTACATACTCGGGTCTTTTGGTTCGTCCCCAGAGACGCGGCTGAGCGGTTAATGCGATCGATCCCCGCCGAGACAATGCCGGTTGTTGAGGCACCTGGATCACACCCTCAGCCACCCGAATACCTCAGGCTCGGTCGATTCTCGAACACAAATCTGGGCGTCCGAGTTTGAGGCATTCACCCACGCACGCGATGTGGATGCTCATACCGACGACAGCTACGGGCCGCAATGCTTTTCGTTTCATTCCCACATCTCCATGGTATGTTGCCATGCCCAGCCAGTGGGGCCTACATTCTTCGATGTAGGTCCTGGCTGGTCATTGCACGCGCACATTCAATGAACCTGGCCCCCGCGTAGCTGCTCTAAGGTCGCGCTTTGTCTTGGCTCTGGATCCGTCGATTCCCTTGTGCTTCTTTGTTTCAACGTACGTCTGATTAGACTCGTAAATATCAGTCCAACCCCTTGAACCTTCATGGGGATCCAGAGCTTGCAGACCGAATAATCGTTTGTTTCAGGTCTTTGTTTCGGTCCACTTGATGATTCTGATCATGGGTGGACAATGCTGGTCTCTCCAACGGGTCTCGCCACGATTGGTCTCTTGGTCTTCGGACGATTCAGCCACCAATCGTGACGGGGCCCTTGGATCCATTTCTCTTTCAGGATTGCGAAACATTTCTCGAGAACGCGCACTTTTTGTCGAGCAAGTCATGTCAGTATCACGGATGCCTTCCAATCAGTTTAGATGTTGCAACGCTGACCTTGAATCTAAAGTTGAGTCGAATTGGACCTCTGAAGAGTGGAGTAAAAGACGGTCAGCTTTGCAACCATGGCTAAGAAGTTGGAACAGGTCGTAACAAAAAACGACCACGAAATTTGAAGTGGGCCTCGGGAGTCCCAAAATTGACGTATTCAAGCGTCCGCCCCCCTCCCCGCCCCCCTCAGATCCACACTTTTCTCTCTTCCTCACATCTAACTTAAGCGTACGATAACTCTGAACAGAAAGAGAACTAATGAGCGTTATTATTTTCTTTCTCCCCATAAATTAATTGTAGATGTTTTGTCCTACTGCTACTACTTCTACTACTACTGCTTCTGCTGCTGCGATGATGCTCTCAAGTGGTCTGCTCGCTTGAGATGCGGGCGGTCACATTGGCCAAATCATCCTCCGCGGGGAGAATGAATTGGGAGATTCCCATTTGAGGCTCTAATCTACGGTCCTCCGTCCACAAAGTCCACGTGAAGCTCAGACCAGACAAAGCTGTTGTGTTAGCGAGTGAGTTGGTTCAAAAACAAACTGAGCTCCATCCACACAATGGCAATGGGTGATAGCTCTCGGTTTTTTGAAAGCGGTGAGGTAACCCTTACGACGGGGCTCAAGTGGTCTCCCTTCAGAGGGCCCAAGGCAGTCGGTTTTTGACCTCAACCTAAAACAGGGGACCCAATTGCTTTCGTTTTGTTCCCGTCTGCCGACATGCATCCATATGTTGTTGCTTCTGCTTCCCTTGGTTCGTTGATTCGGTTGCCCCAAGTCTCGTTTTGGTTCGTGCATCTTCAATCTGTACAATCTCCAGAGGCTCCCTGTTTTTCCCCAAGGTCCAAGGCCGACTACACTGTCCCTCTGAACGAGGGGATCCACCTGTCCATCCCATCCATCCATTCACATCACAAGGTCATACCAGGATTTCATGAAGAACGCCCCCGCGCCTCTGCGACCATAAAATACACCTGATTCATCCTCCTGATCATTGAGCCATCCCTCCGATCCTCGCTCTCCTTTTGCGAACGCTCTTTTGCCGCCGCTCGCGCGCCATCCCAAGCCAGTTCAACCAAAAGACAATAGTAAAATCACGGCTGTGATCAAGCAGTTGCAATGGACCAAGTTGGGTCAATTCCTTCGTGGAAAGCCGAAGGGTAGTCTGATGCGAGTCTGAACACATATCCAGCCCATCCGAGTGCCTTTTCGCGATTTCACCTTCAGCATTTTGTCATTTGGCGTTTGAATTGGCTTTAGTCGATTTAGACTCCCCAAGCGATCCCTCTGACATGAAAGCAAACAATACATCAGTACCAACCTGGTTTCAACGGCATCGCTTGCGCTTTCAACGTCACCTCACACTCACTTCACATTCAGATCGCACCTAATTGACCAGGCACTAATGCTCTCTCTCTTTTTCCCCCTCCCTTCTCCCTCACTCCCATCACCTGATTCACGAAAATAGGCGTGCTACTTGAAAGCCATCGAGACCCGCCCTGACTTTGCTGTGGCTTGGAGCAACCTAGGATGCGTGTTTAACGCCCAAGGAGAGATTTGGCTCGCCATCCATCACTTTGAGAAGGCCGTGGCCTTGGATCCCAACTTCTTGGACGCATACATCAATCTCGGCAATGTCCTCAAGGAAGCCCGCATCTTCGATCGGTAAGCCATTTTCCTCCTTCACATTTCCATCTCTGATTTAGAACGCGAAGCAGACCTTTTCACGACCTTTTGAAAGTGTCCAAATGTGACAAAAATCTTCAATGTCGTTCGGGGGACACATTGTGGACCTACAGGTGGTCCTTCATCATCATCATCCTTGTTCCACTTGAAACTAGGAGGACTCTTGCTCACTCAGCTCCTCTCATTCGGCTTAAGCGCGTTCTCTCCCCTTTTCATTCCCTCCGTCTCCATTTGTCGTGTCCTCGATCGACCATTCCTTCTCACTTCTCCTTCTCATCGTGCGTGTGCCCTCTTGATTGCTTCGAGCCATGTTTCATCGGCAGAATGATGTGTTGTTCCAAATGTCTGTTGAGTCTTGTTGCACAGTGGATCAGGAGCGGGTAGCGTCTAAGTGATACCTTTTTTGCTCTGCTTCTTCGTGGTCCAATAAAGCGGCTAATTACAATGGAGCTGGCCTTCATCGAGAGTTGCATTTGATCCTTGTGATGGTCTGTTTTTCCATCAGTTCCATTTAAGAGAGCATCCTCCGACAGACTCTCCGACCATCTATTTTCCTAATAGTGATCATAAGTTTTGGATCAAAACAAATTTGAGGAGGAAAAGAAACCTCATTAGTGCTCATTCTGGAATCATGGAGTACCAGCAGATCGTGGTCTACACGGTGGTTTCCCTGCCGCAAAAATTCCCCCGAAACTCATTACTTCCCGTCCAATCAAGATTCTCAGGCTCTTTTCTTCAGGGTCGTTGCCACCAGGCAATGTCCTCACATGACAAGAGGTTCATTAGCGCTTCAAATGAGTCTGGCAATGGGTTTCCTTGTTCAATCGACAATGAACATCCATCGGGATGTTTGCCGTTGGTGGGACCAGCCCGAAAGCACTTTCGTTGGAAAGTCGCTGTCGGTCTAGTCTTGGACAATCTTCGAAGGTACAAGCCTATTTACCGAAATCGACTTGTCACCCACCATTCAAAGGCTTGTCTGATCGGATGCCAAATTTTCAGCTTGCCATTACCCTTCAAATGTTGTGCGACTTTAGAAGCTTCTTTCTAACGTACTCTTTTTCGTTTCAGTGCGGTGGCTGCTTATTTGAGAGCCCTTAATCTCAGTCCGAATCATGCGGTGGTTCATGGAAATCTGGCTTGCGTCTACTACGAGCAGGGGTAAGTGAATATTTTATAGTAAATGGTGTCTTGAGCCCCGAAAGTTCTGACAAAGACAGATGGGAGAAGAGGCCTTGCTTTCTCATATATAGTTCTTGAGGCTCTTTCTAGAAAAGGAACGAAAAGATACAAAAGTAGTGCAGTTCTGAATATACGACCAGATTTTTCCCTTTTATGGGACTTCTCCTGGTTCGAAATTTGAAGGTTTCCCTAGAGATCCCTAAATAGATAAATGGATGAACACGACGAGTATGAGCCCACTTTGAATTGAGAGAACCTAAAAAGCCGAGAACTTTGAAGAAAGCGGTTGAAAGTTCGACACCAAGGGACATGTGGGCATGGAAGTCAGTCAGGCATTTGCATAAACAAGACGCTTCTAAATTTATTCAATTCCTGAGGTCTCTCGACCTTGTCAAGCCCAGATTACCTTCTCACCTTGGAATCTCTACCGTGTCTTTCACCGAGCTTTCAAGTCCTCTTGTAGTGGCAGTAAATCCGACTAAATATAATCTCTTTTGTCAACACACCTACCCACAGACCCAACCATCCTCCCGCAACCCAACTCGCGTCTTTTGTGCGTTGGGTTTTCGGGGAAATCCTAAACTTTGTCTAATAAAAAGCAGGGCTTAAGAGGGCACTGAACACAATGCCGAAGCACTATTGCATTGTTCACTGGAAGGGAGAATTCGGAACCGAGACCGAAACGCTTGCTTGTCAACTGGCAAAGAGGCTTTCCTGTGTTTTTTGTCGTGGGCACCAAGCTCAAGAAGTGTCCACCAAGGTCAGGCCAGCCAACTGGTGAGGGATTAGAGAGTTTAGTTTAGACTCACTATTGTTATGTATCGACCATCCGTCCGACGAAAATACGGCTACCGTATCAAATGAATAACCCCGTTATTCATTCTATTAGTAAAAGTCTCAGATGCAGCTATTGCGTGATTTGTCAGTCCGTTCTCGAGCTCCTTAATTACGTTTTGGAAATGGATCCTACTTCATCATCACGCTTCGACGTGGAACATTGGGCATGGCCATCTTAGTACGGATAATTATGAATGTCTCTTCATTGCAGTCTTATCGACTTGGCAGTGGATACCTATCGCCGTGCCATTGAGTTGCAGCCCAACTTCCCCGATGCCTATTGCAACTTGGCCAACGCCCTGAAGGAGAAAGGCTTGGTCCAAGACTCCGAGGAATGCTACAACACCGCCCTCAGGTATGTAATCCCGTCTCGCTAATGCCAGAACTAATTGGATACTCCAATTTCCACTCATTTAATTAAGTCCGCTCAGTGCGTAGTGGAAGTAGGGATTTAGGGTGTTGATCGGAAGAGATTGGTCAAGATTTTCCATTGAAAAGTCTAGGAAGGCCGCAAGTTTTCGATTATAAAGAAAAGAAACCAAAACTCCAGGCAAGAGTAACGACTGATTTTCGAATGCACTAATTCGTATATGTATAAGCAGAAAATGCTTTTCCTCCTCATGTGTGTAGTGATAGCGAAATGGCCATTAATCCTACTTATTTGCCTAGTGAGCCGATAGGTACTTCATGAATGAGGCTATTGAATACACACTCCCTCAAAATCGCTTCCAATCCCAATTAAATACTCATCTCAACCTGGGTTTGTCCCCTAATGCCATTGTCTATTTCTCCCAAGAGCCATCGAATTTATTTGAAAAATGCTCCAATGATTGGAACCTGCTGCCAATTTGGGGGGACTTGCATTCACTCCCCTTTCATACATACGTACCTTCATGTTTCGACGACTTCGAAACCTTTGTGTACGTGTATGTTCCAGCCTGTATATCAGCACTTGAATAGATCCTTAATCATGTTCCCGCTCTTCTGAGAACCGTCCTCTTTTCATTACTAGAGTGTGCTCAAAAATCGAACAGGTGCGACCTTTCGAAATTGGGTTCCAGTTTCTTATTTTCTGGCCATCTTCCTCTCTCACTTTCACGCTCCAAAGTATTGTGACATTTGGCTGTGACAGGAGTAGCCTCCCATAAGAGGGAGATTGACCCAGTTGTCAAATGTATTCCGTTTCATGAGCGTTTGTGTTCATGTTTCATGTTCCAGACTCTGTCCCACGCATGCTGACTCCTTGAACAACTTGGCCAATATCAAACGGGAACAAGGCTACATCGAGGAAGCCACACGCCTGTATTTGAAGGCGTTGGAGGTGTTCCCGGAATTCGCTGCGGCTCACTCCAACCTGGCCTCGATTCTTCAGCAACAAGGCAAACTGAATGAAGCTCTCATGCATTATAAGGAGGCCATCAGGTGAGTTCCAGACATCATGACTGGGTTGGAGAGTATCCCAGGCTGGAATTTTCCCGTGTTGTTCGCTTTATGAATATTGAGTTTTTGATCACGTTGAACATGTTTGAAGAGACGACGAAAAAATCGATAGTTTGCAATTTTTCCTCGACTTTCTCTGGATGATGTGAGTGTTTGTAAAGGCTCAAGCCACTTTACTTCAAAGAACTTGTGTTCCTCTCATCATTTTAAATTTGCGAAGCGTAAAATGAGAAGTTCTTCAATTGTTTCCCTCGTCCTCCTTTACTAAGTCGTCCTTGACGGCTGGTTCATCTGCCTGAATGAATGAAGATGAAAACCAACATCCCCAGGAGACCAAATGGATTTTTGTCGAGAAAGATTCGTTTCCCCTTTTTCTGAAGCTCAATATGAAATGGAAATTTATCGTCTTCTCTTTTTTTTGTTTGAAGAAAGTGGTTAAGGTTTCATTTGAAAACTTTTCAAAGTTCTCCAATTCGTCTCGGATTTCATCAGTTGGGCTCTACTCAAATTGTGATTTCGCTTGTATTCCAGGATCCAACCAGCTTTCGCTGATGCCTACTCCAACATGGGAAATACCCTCAAAGAGATGCACGATGTCCAAGGAGCTCTTCAATGTTACACAAGAGCCATCCAGATCAATCCTGCGTTCGCGGACGCTCATTCTAATCTAGCCTCTGTCCAAAAGGTAATTCATATGAATCCCGGGAACAAAATGACTTTTCCTTGTACCATTGTTGGATAATGAAAGGAACTAGAGATCTGATTAATATCCTCTCCCATCTCCGGATGTGTAGGACTCTGGCAACATCCCTGAGGCGATTCAGTCTTACCGAACAGCGCTCAAACTGAAGCCCAACTTTCCTGACGCGTATTGCAACTTGGCTCATTGCCTCCAGGTTAGAACTTCGAGTCATTTCCTTCCTAGACATTTTCTAATCAAGCCGAACTGACCAACAACCTTTTTTTTACCCAAGATTGTGTGCGATTGGACTGATTACGCGGGTCGTCAAAAGAGCTTGATTTCGATTGTTGGTGATCAATTGGAGAAGAACCGTCTGCCCTCGGTTCACCCTCATCACTCTATGCTGTATCCACTCTCACATGAGTTCCGCAAAAATATTGCCAATCGACACGCCCAGTTGTGCTTGGAGAAGATCAGTGTACTTCACAAGCCGGCCTACAAGTTCCCCATGAAGCTAAATGGTCGTCTCCGAATCGGTTATGTCTCTTCCGATTTCGGCAACCATCCCACCTCACATCTGATGCAATCCATTCCCGGGGTTCACAATAGAGAGAAAGTAGAGGTCTTCTGCTACAGTTTGGCACCCGATGATAGTACGAGCTTCCGACAAAAGATTGGTCGGGAAGCCGAGCATTTCATCGACCTGTCGACTTTGCCTTGCAATGGCAAGGCCGCCGATCGCATCTATCAGGATGGCATTCATATCTTGGTCAACATGAACGGCTACACCAAAGGAGCTCGCAACGAGATCTTTGCTTTGCGACCCGCTCCCATTCAGGTAATGACCATCCCTTAGATTGTAAAGCTCTTACTCATGCAATGATGATCCTTTTGAATTTGAAACTTTGTGAGATTACCCCATCATACCTCTAAGAAGAACTGAACCCATGTTTTCTCAAGTCAGATCGACAGCTTATGGGAAACCATCGATTCTCAATCCCGATCCACCTTCTTCTTTCAGGCCATGTGGCTTGGTTATCCCGGTACGAGTGGCGCTCCATTCATGGATTACATCATCACGGACAAACAGACTTCCCCATTGGAATTGGCTAGTCAGTACTCCGAGAAATTGGCTTAAATGCCGCACACTTTCTTCATTGGAGACCACAAGCAAATGTTCCCGCATTTGGGTGAGCGAATCATCATGAGCGGGAAGAACATCAATTGCGAAGGAATGCCGGTCAAAGATAATGTAGCCGTGATCAACGCCGTGGACACGGCTCCTATTTTCGAGAACGCCCAAATCCGCGAGATCAAACAGACCGAAATGGTCGGAGACAAGAAGGATACCCAAGTGGAGGTCCGAGTGACCATCGCCCAACTCCCCACCACCATGGCCATCGAGTCTATGATCCAAAATGGACAGGTTCAAACCTCCGTCAATGGGATCATGATTCAAAACGGCCTCACCACCAATCTCCTCTCGGCAAAAGCGGCCACGGGTGAGGAGGTGCCCGAACAGATCATGGTGACCACCCGTAAACAATACGGGCTTCCCGAAGACGCCGTGGTGTATTGCAATTTCAATCAGTTATACAAAATTGACCCGGCCACACTCAAGATGTGGGTGAACATCCTCAATAACGTTCCCAATGCGGTCATGTGGCTTCTGAGATTCCCACAAGTGGGCGAGACCAACATCCTCGTAGCTGCTCAACAAATGGGACTTCGCAATGGCAGCATCATCTTCTCGAATGTGGCGGCCAAGGAGGAGCACGTGCGACGCGGTCAATTGGCTGACGTGTGCTTGGACACGCCTCTGTGCAATGGACACACCACGGGCATGGACGTCCTGTGGGCGGGCACGCCCATGGTCACACTTCCAGGCGAGACACTGGCTTCACGAGTTGCTTCGTCGCAATTGGTCGCTTTGGGTTGTCCAGAACTGATTGCCAAAGATCGCAGTGATTACGAAAAGATCGCCATCCGTTTGGGAAACGACAAAGAATTGTAAGTGGTAAATTTGACGCCTTATCCCAATGATCATTTGATGATTTTTGTTTTTATTCCAACAGTTTGCGGGGAACGCGTGCCAAGGTGTGGAAATACCGAATTGATAGTCCCTTGTTCTGTGTCAAGACTTATGCGGCCAACATTGAGAAACTGTTCTACAAAATGTGGGAGCGACACGAACGCGGAGAGAAACCCGATCACGTGACAGAGTTGTCGGTTTACTGATTATGTCGGATTGTGGACACACTTCCACGAGTTCCGATTGCGCTCTCTTTCTCCGTTTACATCAGATATCATCACCGGTATATCCCCACCCACCCACCCACCCTTAAATGAAGATTCATTCAGAGTTAAAGCATTGTATCATACACAATCTCGCGAAACGTCGTTTCCCCTCCATGATTTAGTGTTCCCTTGGTAATTGGGCTTACCCGGATTGGGTGTAGTGTTTTCTGTTTTCGAAGGAATAGGTCAAATCCGGCCCATCTAGAAGCGATAAAAGGATTTACAGTGCATTCAACGAGTCCATGCAAAGATTTGTCCGGACCCGCCCGTCTGTGCTTTCCATTATGATGTAAATAAGAAAATTCCCC